>NC_142165.1:21520124-21823154 GCF_029865625.1 Vigna umbellata | reverse complement strand
TCTTATAACAATGTTAAAAAATTTCCAAATTATGTTATATTAATTGTTGTCTCAAATCTACTTTGAAAACTTCCAACTTCTCTTCACTCTAAATATTACCAACAATATTTGTAAACATGAATTATACAATTATCGCACAAACATAAGCAAACAAAGTTGAACTACCAGAAAATAATACAAGATAAAACACAATAATTGTACTTACCCACATTATTCAAATAACCAAACAATTTGTTACAAACCATGAATCTCAACCACATTCATGAAAATAACAAGTGGTATTACCGCAACTAGCACATAAAATAAATAATAAAAACAATAAACATATATTATGCATACAACAAGAATCAAACATATAATCATCGACCCATAACAAGGAGTTCTAATAATATGTGTCACACTTCACTTCTATAATACTTATCTTTTATTATTTTAATTCATAATATTTGTGCCACCACTTTTCTGGATAATTAATTTTCCTGGGTCTTACATCCTCCCCAACCCAAAAAATTTCGTCCTAAAAAATTGCGCTTAGTAGATAACATGTACAAATACGTCTCCCTCATGTTATCCCAAGTCCCAAGTTGTTTCCTAAGTTCCTTCGTCCCATAGCACTTTCACCGTACGAATGTTTTTTTCATCAAACTTCTTAGTCTGAAGATCCAACACTCGTATCAATCCAACCTCCACAAATAAGTCTTCTCTAACCTGAATTTCATCCATTTCCAACATATGAATAGGACTTGGTGCATACTTCTTCAAGTGTGATACATGAAAATTGGTATGTAAGTTCACCAACTGTGGTGGTAACTTCATGTTATATGTTACAAGTCCAACTTTTTAATCTGATAGCTCTCCCAACTTCCGTTGTTAGTGTCACTTGAAGAAACACACGATCTTTCATCTCAAACTTAAGTGATCTTCACCTTTTGTCTGCATAAAATTTTGAGTTGGTCGCATTTGTTCCTGAATCATCTTAACTTTCTCCATAGTTTGTTACAAGAAATCAAGACCTATAGTAACTGCTAGTCATACTCAACCCTTCACATTATTCAAAGTGAATACCTAAACATTAATTATCTAAATATTAAAAAGTTAAAATAATAATATGAATTTATTTTATGACTCAATGAACTTAGAAATATAAGTGTTAAAGCATGAGTAGATCTTAATAGAAATAAGATAATCTTGGCCTCGAACCCATATTCGGATTCACAACTTTTGAAAAATAAAAAACAAAGTGTTTTTAAAGATTTAGAAAGGTATAATTTTTCAGTATTATTTATTTACGTGTAAAGTGGAGGTAATACAGTATCTATGAGAAGGAGAGAATATTGTTCACACTATTTTATATAGAAAAATGAAATTTACTAATTTTATATAAATAGTAAAGATTAAAATTACTCTCAATTTAAAAATATTATTTTATTCCAAAGTTATTTTCTAATATTAACTTGCTTCAAAAAATATTTAGGTCCTTCACTTAACCATGTCACTGTCACGGTTATGCATGAAGGAGGCTTCATAGAAGAAAATAAATTACAATAATTGGTTTGAAATAGCCACGAAACAGTTATTTACTAAATATTTTAATAAAATAAGAAACATTGTCAGAGTTGAATGTTCAAATATATCTAATAATACATTTTCAGAGTTGAATATTCAAATATATCTCATTATACATTATTGAAAAATTAATTTCCCAACCACTTATCATAATGTTGGAATGTGAATGGCGAAATCGAAGGGGATATAACAACATAAAAAGATGTTTAAAATAGTATTTCAGATCTTCATGTTCTTAAATAAAACTACGAAGTTTCAGTTCGAGACATGTGTCTTGTAATATCTACTTTTTCTGATTTCACGTTAAGTACTACAACTCGTGGATACTTATTAAATTTAAGTTCAAACATTTTTTTAATGTGGTGAAGAAATTATTTTAAAGAGGTAGTTAATAATAATAGTAATAAAAAAAATCTAAGTTGAGTTTTATTTTATGTCTCCCTCCATAGCTTTTCATCAAAATAATAACAACATGCTTAATTTAAATTAATTATTATTTTGTAATACTTTTATTAAACTATGAAATCACATAATATATTTATATGTGTTATAAAAGATTTAGGCTTAATTAGTAATTTAGTTTTTATATTTAAGGTTTTTATTTGTTTTGACTTTTAGATTTATTTTTTATATAATTAAATTTTAATATTTGTCAAATAAAGTTAAGAGAATTTATTAGCATTAAAATTGTTTGAAAAATGACCACGTTAAATTTAATAATAAATTTAATTATTAATTTGATTTCCATATTTTTATAGACCTAAATGTATAAATAAATTATTAGTTAAGTTATTTATTCCAGTCACATATGATCACTTTCAAACCACTAATGCAATCTAATGTAAGAAAGAACAGATATTGAGATTCAACTAAAAAAACAAATATAGAAACCACAAAAGATTAAAAAATTCTAAATATAAAAATCAAATTACTAATTAAACCAAAAATTTATATATATCATTAACCTATTAATGGATTACTTGACAATTTTATTAGGTCAACTTCTTAAAAAAATGCTTTGTAGTTTTTTTAAGCATGCTATTATTTTGGTCTAATAGGAAAAAAATATATAAATATATAGAAATATAAAAAAAATTAAAATAAAAATTATGTATCTTTAAAATTTATGTGAATGAAATATTTGTAATAACATTTGATAAATTATAATATATATGTTTGTTTTGAAAAATAACATTATTTTTTTTAATTTTTTAAATATAATCATTATTTTATAAAATGGACTGAGTCATAATTTTGTCAATTAGATAATCTAAGTTCATTTAGGCTACAAGTAAAATGACTTAGGTAAGTTTTTACTATATTAGTTTTGAATGAATATTTGTGTTTTATCTTTTAAATTTAAAATTAATTTTGATTTTTATAACTAGAAAGCACTTGTTTTCTTCTATTTATCTTAACCTTCAACTATGTTTCCACATGTTAGGTTATGCAACTATGCTTACTGAAGAAATCTAACAAAAAGATACGCAGAAAACAAAAGAAAAACAGAAATTAGAGCCATTGTTGATTACAGCTAGTAAGATCATAGCTGAGTTGTAGACACCAGTTTAACAAAGTCTTTCTATCAGTGTCTTATACACAGCTAAATGCAATAAAAAATATATTTTCGTTAACGTGTATTTTAAAATAATAATAAAAATCTATCCTAATCTTATCCACAGTATTCAATAATGTCATTTTAATATTTAAGATTTAATTATGAAAATTACACTATATTTTAATTGTATTTGTAAAAATAGGTCTTCTATGAATCATATTATTGTTTCCATTTTTTTAATCATATTAATAACTTTTACTGATTATGTTTAAAAAAAGTGAAGTTTTAAGATTTTAATTTTTGTGAATTTTGATTTTTTTTATATATATTACTTAATTTTTTTATTTTTTTGTGTGTAAAACTTTCAATTTATATTTGAATTTATAATGGTCTTTTTTCATAAATGAGTTAGGTTTTATTTGAAATTTATAACCATATTTAAATAATTAGGTAAACACTTTGATTCTAGTAGTATAAAAGAATAAGTCAAACTAATCTATTTTTATTGTACTACAATAAAAAATATAAAATAAATTATAAAATTTAAACATTCGTAAATGAGTGGAGAAGTTTATTTATTAAACTTCAATTATTAAGACACATGCATGTATCAAGTTATCTGATGGACCCGATTAACATTTGAAAGATTATAATTAGACCATTAATAGACATGCGATTAACTCTAAAATATTAACCATGATAAATTTAAATAAATTATAACATGATGATAAAGAAATGCATATATTAAATAATGGAAAAAACAGGTGCATGTGTTTATGGGACACCTGGCTAGAAATAATATCACACCCTAACCACGCCATTTATTGAAGTAATAAGAGCGAGCATGAATCAAAATAAAAAAGTTGTAAATAGGATTTTGATGTTACATATGAGGATGCATGAAATGGAAACTTCAAGATTTTGTTGGATTGAACAATGAGATTAAGTGTAGAAATTGCTACCATGTGCCAATAAATTAGGTCAATGATTGAGTGAAGGATTTCTACACGTTTGGATTCAAAGTTTAAAATGGTTTTGAAAGTTCTTAAAGCTATGTTTTCAATACAAAATTTCTCAAAAACATATTTCAAAAGGGTGTTTTTGCTTGTTAAATAACTCAAGAGAAAAAAAAATGTAATATAATATAAGATCCATCAAAATCTTGGAATTAGAACTTAAAATCTTGAAATCTTTTTAATTTGTATAGGATCATGAAGGTTAAACTGTGATTGTTTTTCATATTCTTGTGTTGTTTTAAAACTCTTCGTCAAAGGTATATTTTACAAGTCCTGGGATATTCTGTCAGAAGTGTTGGTTGGTTCTTTTTTTTGTTTCTGTTTGCGTACAGCACAAAAGAATACTGAAAAAAAAGTACAAAAAAAATAGTAAATTAATATTTTGAATAAAAAATAAAATATTTTATACGTCTAGCACATTAGAGCAATATTATGATTGTCAGAAATGTTATGATGAGTGACAACTAATTCATGAACAATTCTTTAATGAAGAAGGTGTAATTAGTAGTTTGAGATTTTTTTTATTAGGGTTTTAGATTCATAAAAGATGTAATTAATAGCCTGAGATTTGTTTTCTATTAGAGCTTGAAATTATTCATAATGAGCCGTTTTTTTTAATGAAAAAATATGCTAATTAATAGCTTGCATTCTTCACTATTTTACTAAACTTGTTTTTTTAGATAATTTACATTGTCTTAATTTTGAGATTTAAAATAAGATTTTTTATAATTTAAATTTATTTTATATATAAATTAATTATTTGCTTGACTTGCAAAATGAACTAATTTTAACTTAAGAAAATTTTATTTTATCTTTTTTGTGTATTTTTAAAAAACATAAAAATGTATTCAAACGTATCCTTATTATCCTATCACATTGGAAATAAAGTTAATTGTTTAATTAAATCAAAATAGTATGAAAATAACGCAAAAAAAATATTTTAGAAAGATTTTAAAATAGTGAGTTTTAATATAAATAATTTTTGTTATAAACGAAGTTTATTTTTTTTAAAACACATAATCTTTTTAGAAATCATTTTTTTAGAAATAATTTTTCTAGAGTTCTTGTTTGATTAAAAATTGAGACCATATGATTGATTCTTGGGAGAAGCTCTTCAATTTAGATCCATTAGTTTCTTTGTTTGCATAAGTTAAGTTTTGATCCTTTTTCTTGGTCTTTTCTGTTATATGTTGCATGTGAGTCTTCTACCATTTGTATATGTCTTTTTAATCATTTATATGAGTCTTTGTTAATCAATGATCATAACGGTATGTCCTGATCGTTTTTGTGATGTTTCTATGTGTAGGTAGAACATCCTACAAGTTGGGAACCTCGTTGATTAAGGTCTTGTGAGTAGTTGGGTTAAGTAAGGGAACATAGTTGTTTTGTGTGTGTGTGTGTAAGCTCAATAAATTTGATGATATGTGTATGTTGTTTCTCTAATGCAATTGGAAATGAATTTTGATTGTTTTTGGTGTTTTGGTTGATAGGAACTATCATATGAGCAATTGAGCCAATTGTTAAGTGCCCTAATATTAAAAATTGTTTTGACCAAAGTACTAAGAAGGGAATACCAAATTGATCAATTGAACATGTTCCATTTTCCCTAAATCACATACTTTCATCTACGGGTGTTTAGTATAACATTGAACGATTACAAATTGGCACTGAGTATCAGCCTCGTTGTGCAGGTTTGGGAGCATTTTAGCTCCAGGTCACTAAATGCAAGTTTATATTGTGGAGCATCGTATTTTGCAAATGCCTTAACACTGGACGACAATAGGACACTTGACAACAACATATAACCTTCCTGAGGTAGATCAATTCCTATTATCTCATCTGCTCACACCAGTAAAGGTGATCATTGCAAAAATAAAAATAACACAAACAAAACAACATAGAAGAAAGGGTAAGCTAATGTGTAAAAGAGTTTTCTTAAACAAACATATGAATAATCATCATACATCACTCATTCATAAAACAACCTTATCACATATAATGACTCATTTTAGACTCAAATATCTGGATAAAACATTAATGTGAAATCTTGGGGGATCATGCAGTTGTGGTAACATTTATTGATTTATAGAGCCATTACATATGTGTTTCACCCTACTACACATAAGATTAATCTCTTAACACCTTTTGCCAAGGTAAAGCCCCTAGACTAAGACCTCTTGCATCTCTTACCAGATACCCTATTATACTTTATCTACGCTTGAATGGTTATTAGAGCAACAAGATAACCTCTAATGTCTGGACTCCCACATCAATGCTTACACTACTAAAATGCCACCATAGAATCTCCCACCAGATCCATGAAATTACGCCAAACATATATACCATACTCATAACCAATAACAAAATCATCATCATCATAATACCAAACATGAATACCTACCATAAACTCATAGACATGCATAAAATACATTACAATTTATATATCAAGCAACCATGGAATAAGAAAACTTAAACATGTACATTGGCGCTCAGAAGTGGTGCCCAACGCTAGGCTTTTCTTAGAAGGTGATGCTTAGTTACAGTCCTGACACTCAACGCCAAACCTTTCATAAAAGATGACGCTCAAGGATATTCCTAACGCTTAGCGACACACTCTTGTCGCTTAGTGTCCTGGAACAAAATTCTTTAGACCTATAGTGAAACATGGTTCTCAACAGTATCCTGCTATCGCTTAACGCCAAAGCATTCGCATTTATGTGAGTTCAACGGTACAAGATTGGTGCTCAACGGTCTGGAAATGAAATGCTCCCAGACCTGCACAAAGAAATGACGCTCAACACCAGCTTACCACCGCTCGGTGTTGCATCAGATATCACCAGAATCACAACTATGATTTAGGGAAAAAGAAACATGTTCAAAATGGTTAAATTGGTATTCCCTACTTGGTACTTTGGTCATAAACATGTTCAACATATCAAGACTCATAATTTCACTCAATCATGCAAAACATACAATTCAATATATCTACAACCTAAAAACAAAACAATTAGCTTCTCATACCTGAGAGATAGGCAAACTTGCTCAAAAGAAACTCAAACCCCTTTCAAGCTCATAGGATGTCCTATCTACATCTAGGAACAACACAAACATGATTAGGGCACACCATTAGAACCACTGATAAACAAAGCCTCATATGAATGACTAAAAAGACACATGCAATTAAAAGACGATGCATATGCAACAAATAACAAAAAAAGACCAAGAAAAAGAGCTTAAACTCAACTTATGCAAACGGAGGAACTGATTAGTCTAAATTGAAAAGCTTGCCACAAAAACTAATCTTATAGTCTTGATTTTTCAATCACGAAGAATCCTTAGAGAGAAGTCATATAACTTTAGAAAAGTCTCAATTTTTCAATCAGACGAGTAGAGATGGAGAATCAAAGGTATTATTCACTTCTCATAAAGGTAAGTAGGTCAAGTTATCCTTGGATGTTCATTCCTCTACCATTATAGAGCACTTAACACACCATAAAGGCAAAAACATGACAATAATTGTTATAAAGAACCAAACTTAAACCACAATTATTTCTTCCTCTAACAAACCTAACTCTTTCTTTCCCTAAACCTTCAGAATTAAGAAAGAAAATCATATTTGATATAGTCATGAGTGTGCATCCTCATTACCCTTATCAAAACATTTTATGTTCTTAATACTTTCAATTACATACACAAATTCTATAATCTAAGCTCAAACTCTTAGACTAGAAAGACACGACAAACCCGCAACTCTCAGGTTATCCTAAGAACGAAATACCATTAATGCAACATCTCATTTTAGTAACATAAATTAATAAAATGAGACATTTATTAATAATACCCGAAACAAAAAAAATCCATAATCTAAAAAATTATTAGTACAATTATCACAAGATATAACTGTAATAACATAAAATACAATAATATATATTTTTTTGAACTATAGTTAAGAAACTATATCTTTTCTCCATTAATTTATAAACATTTTTTCTATTAATTAAAAATATATATTTAAATTCTAAAATGAACAATACCTTAAATATAAATATAATGTCAATTGACTTAACATTCCTATGGTTCATGAAATCAATTCTCTAGTAGTTGTGAATATTAATAAGTGTTCTCACCCCACCTATAAATATCACACTAAAATTTAAGATTTAAATAAATAAAATAATAAAAAAAAAATTATAAATATAGAGAGGTTGAGATAAGATGAGTCTTCATTTTAAAAGTATTCTTATAGAAATTTTGATTATCTTATCTTTTGAATTAATGACAAGAACATGTAAAATCTTTACATAATCAAATATCATATTTAATATATAATAAAATAACAAAATTATTAGGCCTTTAATTGATTATAAACTATAATAATAAAATTTTACAAGATATCCAAAATATATTTCGAAATATTATATTCATAATAATAATAATAAATTATTATTATTATTATTATAGTTTATGATAAGGGTTAAATATGTTTTTAGTGTACCTTACTTTGAAAGAGGGACTAAAAACAAATTCGCTTGATAGTTTAAGGACTAAAAACATATTTAACCCTTACGATAATAACATTTTTTTGGTACACACATTATTTTATTTTATTTTTATTTTCTCAATATTTTGATAATTTGTTTATGAGGACGATTGAATTAACTATAATTTTTCTGGTCCTAATATATTTTAGTATATAATAAAAATATAAATGTACATGTACCATAATGTTTGCACTCAAAATATAATTACTATTATATTGATTATAATTATAATCATTATCATTATTACTAAATTATTAAATAAAATAATCTTTAAGGTTAATTTTGACTCTATTTTTCTTCTATTTATTTTCAAATGAACATCCTCTTCTTTTCTTACTCACCTATTTTCGCTATTTCTATTTCTCTTCTTTCTACTAATTCCCTTGGACAAAAGTCCGTGAGAAAGCTTATGGATTATAGAAGACAGATGGATAACTTTGCTTGAGATGAAGAGTTATAACGTATATTTATTTTATTTTTAGTAATATTTTAATTTTTTTTTTATAACAACAACTTTTTTTTATTATTGTTTCTTTTATATTAAAATTATATGCGATTAAAAATGGTGGTGCGATTAGTAATCTTTTTCAAAAATAATTGAATGGAATTGGTCTAATATAAGAGCCCAAAAGAGACCAAACAAAGGAACTCTGATTGCGAATTGCTTCTTGCACCCATAAATATGAAAACCTTCACTTTCTCTTTTTGTGTGTTTATATATATAGAGTTAGTTTATTATTTGTTCTTCTAAATACTCTATTTATTTTATTAAAGTAGGATATATAATTGTTTAACATTTTTGATAATTTTCTCCTAGAATAGTAACACATGTAAGTTTGTTCATTTCATTTTTTATTCTTTCAATATACTAATTACTAAAATAGTATTGAGAATCTTAGGCGTAATTTTTTAATGTCAATGTAAATTTTCTAATTCTTTGGGTGAATTATTAAAAAAAGGCAATTCAAAAGAATACCATCATTCACCTTTTGAATCTTAAATTATATTTTTTTTTACTAAATTGTAATTATAGTTTTTATTTAATTCATTTACAATTTCGTGCCCTCTATTTTCTTACCAACATGAGTACCATTGAAACCACAACATAGTGATGTTTTAATATAAATTTGTTAATACTTATACAACTTTTTTTTAGAGAAGACAGCCTCTCTTCTTTCTTTCTTTACTTTTACATTAAAAAAGAAAAATGCTTTTTTAATAATTTTTTTTTGATAAATAACTTATAATTAGTGCGTTTCAAATATATTGACACATAATTTATTATAAAAAAAATTGTTAAAAAACATATATCATGGTATTAAAAAAAAAGTTCGAAAATCGAATAACATATATAACACAAGAACCAAATTTCTTGGTGTGAAGTGTTCTTTCTTCCGTGTTGCCAATCATAACAACTAGCCCACGTTTCTTCACGTTGTTTAAATGAACAACGTTTCTTGGATTCCATTCCTCGTAACGACAAAACACAAACCGAAAGTAAAATTTAAACAAAACCATTAACAAACACGTGACTAAAATCTCATACACATATAAAGTAGTTGATAGAAATATGCTGTAATAATAATAATAATAATAAAAATGCAACCTTTTCTTTCTCTGATTTTGTTTTTCATATCTCAATGTTGATTAGTGCTTCACGAACAACATGGTGATGGAAAATTGGAGACCATGGTTTTGGGGGCACGTCGAGAAACACTACGTTGTTAAGGTCACCCTGTTGAGGTTGGAATTTGGGGCAACAATGGTGGGTGCTTTGGATGAGGACATAATTGCCCTTCAGATTACTGGAACAGCTACCAAAAAAGGGAAACTTTCTTCTTCTTCTTCAAATTGTGCCCTCAAACTAGCATCCACTCACACTACTTTGACTCCAAGAGTCATCAATTCTAAGGCACCTATCCTGTGGGACGCACGTGACCTCTCTGCCTTTCATCTCGTCCTCAACAATGGCACCTTACACATGATATTTCTAGTTTTACATGTAAGGTTTTCTGCAATGAATAGTTATGTTATTTTATTTTATTTTACTTTATATTGATCGTATGACAGTTTTTAAATCTCAGTTTATGCACTGTTTAATTTTAAGACATGATTAGTACTTATCATTTAGTGTTTGTGTGTTTGAATTAAATTCTGATCTTGTTATGTGTATGATGAGAAATTTGTCCAAATATGAAATGCAGGGGGAGGGTGATGTAGGAGAATATGAACCTGAAATGGTGGTGGTTGGAGAAGTTTCCATGAGCATAACTATGGCTGAGTTAACGCTGAGCGAAGAAATGAAAAATGAGACAAATTCTTGTGAGGTTCAAAGAACAGTTCCAACTCAATTGAAGGTGCATGGTTTGTTCTTGGAAGCTTCACTTTCGGTATGCTCCAACTACAGGAATTTGTTTTTTAACTTATATATGTTCATAAAATTTTTGCCCCCACAAAGTAATGAATGTTGCTCCATTATATTTTTTGTCTTAAATGAATGTAAAAAGCTAAAAAATCTTGGTGTTAATTAAGTTGATCATTTTATCCTTCTAACTTGTATTCTTTATGGTATTTTAACCTATATCAGTTCGCATAGTTAAGTTCCACTTTAATTAGTTATGTTAATGTTTCTATTAGTGTTTGTACATGCCAGTGCTTCTTTATTCATGGGCAAATTGTGAAGAAAATAGATAATGATTTCTCAGATGTTTGTTAATTTCTTTTCATTTTATGTATCTGAAATGGATGAAAGTTCAGAAAAACAATTCTTATTGTAGTTAATTGACCTGACCAGGTTTCACTGAGTTTATTGAAACTCAAAAATTTTGATGATGACTTGCCATTGCCAAGAACATTTGTAAACAGAGAGCCAAACATTGGGGAAAATAATGGGAAGTTTGATGAAGTTGAGGAACTGAGTTCCTATGAATCAGACGAGTTACCTGTGTTTAATTCGGATGACTCGTCTGATGAGTCCACCACAACCTCTAGCAGTGGCAGTAGCATTGAAAATCAGTGTGCAGTATCAAGAGTTTCAAACGAGTCAGAGAGGCTTATGGACTCAGATACAGAGACCCTTTTGGACACAATGCAGAAGAGTTGGTCCATGTTGCCATGGAATAGAAGCTTCAAGGGATGGAGTTTTAGAAGAACCACCTCAAGGAATCAAGAGCCTTTAACCTCACATTCAACTCACTGCACGGTAACAATAACATTAACATCATCTACTTTTCCTTTTGAGTCATAATAATCCTGGTATTGAATTTAGATTCCTACTTTCAACTAATTAGAGTATGAGTTTAATGTAATCAGAACAAAATCATCAGTTTTACCAAAACCATAATCTATGATTGGTTAAATGACAAGAGATATTTCATGAACCACAAATATTATAATCTTGGACAATCTTTATTTGAGACGTAATTGAACTGTAAAATGGAGTATTATGCTGCATAGAACTTTCAGAATCATAAAAACGTGATTATCTTAGAAATGTAATAATCTCTCTAAATAGTATGATTTTTTTTTTCAATTTTATATCTGAAGGTGGTTCATTTTAAGTAATTTTTTTATCTAACAGCTTCTGGGATCATTTGAATAGTTAACGTTTTTCTATGTGCATAAAATGGTTACTTTAGTATACTTATTACCAATTGGTTTCATCCATTTCTTGCAGAAAATGGATGAACTTTCTACACAAGCATACTTTCATCACACCACAAGTGGTTGGGAAAATAAGGAATTTTGGAGCAGAGATGGGCAAGCAAAGCTGAAAACCAATGTGTTTTTTGCTTCATTTGACCAAAGGAGCAAACAAGCTTGTGGTGAGAGTGCATGTACAACACTAGCAGTGTTAATAGCACACTGGCTTCATTCAAACCATAACATGCCAACACGGACTCAATTTGATAGCCTCATCAAAAGGGGTTCCTCAGAATGGATAAGGCTGAGCCACAATGATCACTACCTAAAGCTCTTCCCAGATAAGCATTTTGATCTAGAGACAGTCTTGAAAGCCAACATCAGGCCTGTGGTTGTTCTCCCTCAAAATTCCTACACAGGATTTTTCTCCCCTGAGAAGTTTCAGTGCTTGGAAGGAGCCATGTCCTTTGATGACATTTGGGATGAGATAACTAGAAAAGATGAAGAGGTTGATCAAGAGCCAAGAATATACATAGTGGGTTGGAATGATCATTTCTTTGTTCTGAAGGTGGATGTTGATGCTTGTTATGTGATTGACACTTTGGGGGAGAGGCTTTATGAGGGATGCCAAAAGGCTTTCATAATGAAGTTTGATGGTTCAAGTTCTATCCATGAAAAGAGAAGTAAGAAACAAAGAGGTGAGATAGTTTGCAGAGGAAAAGAGTGTTGTAAAGAGTTCATCAAACGCTTTCTTGCTGCTATACCACTAAGACAACTAGAAGAGGAGATGATAAGTAAAGGGATTGTTTATAATCCTTCTTTGCACAGACAATTGCAGATTGACTTCCATTATAGCTTGTTATCATCCTTCCTTTCACCTTCTTCTATGGGTGAACCTTTGCAACCTACTTAGATAACAAGACAGTAGAGTATCTAACTCAACTCATACACTTGTGAGTCTTGAGAAATTGATACACTTACAAATCCCAAAAGCACGATTCTTTGTGTGAATACAAAAAGTTCAGGTAAATTAGGTCTTGGGGTTCATCAGGATTAAGACAGATCTCAAGGCTAAGAGTTTTTTGAGTTACTTACAAAAAGAAATTCACATTGGAAACTTTCTACTAATCTTCTCTCAACGGAACGATAAATGAATGGCTCGCAAAATCTGCACCAACCACCACTAGCGACCAACAATGAACACAAATAGCAGCACCAACCAACAATTGGAAACTGCAACTTTCACTCAATGTTTTCAACGAGACAACTGTGCGACTTTCTGCGGGTGAACACTCACTCAAATGCGAGATATTGGGAAGGAGATAGATTTGGGAACGAATGTGTTGGGAGCGCGAACTTGTTGAGAGGTGAAAAGTTTAAACTCTGTAAGTTTGAATTGAACAATGGAGGCTTATGATTCCCCAAACTACACTCATCAAAGAAAATTCCAAAACAAAATAAAAAAATTGCATGTACGCTTCCACGTCTGTTTGTGAAAATGGGGAGCAGGAAGCAACCTTAGTCAAAACATCATTGTATTATATACTGGTATTAAAAGACAATTTTGGGTATGTGGGCAAGAGCAGAAAAGTTAAAATTTGGATTTTGAAAATCGCGATTGTGATTTGTTTGATAATGTTAAGAGGTTAAATATATTTTTAATTTTTAAATTTTAAGATAAAATTAGAATTTGTTTCAGTTTAAATATTTGATATAATTTGATTTTCAAACTTTAAAAATAAATTTCCAAATTTTAAAAACAAATTAATATAGTCTGTAATTTTGTTAAATTATTGATATGTAAAATGTTAAGCTAAAATCTCATTTAACATAAAAAAAAGTTAATACATAAGAGAATATCTATTCATTTCTAAAGTTGAAGGATAAAATATATTAAAATTTAAAAAAAAATTCTAAATCCACGTCAACTAAAAATATATTTAATTCATATTATAATATCTTATATGAAAATATAATATTAATGTTAGTTTGTGTTTTTCTTATTGTTTGAAGTAATTGATATTAGTAATTAGTAGTTGAGTTTTTTATAAAGTGACAACATAATGCATTTGTGGGTGTGGGTGGGTTTGCTTATTTATTTATTTTTTAAAAATTTGATTATTGTTAATTTAAGGGGTAGTATATAGTCTAAGTGAAAAGTTGTATAAGTAAGACGGATTTATATGTAGTGAAATTGAATGAGTTAATGAATGTGGAACTTGAGAGATTACAAAGGACGAAAATTGTGTTGTGTCTTAATAAAAGGTGAGGATGTTTTGTAAAGTCTATTGTGGTGAACACGAGTTAATACTTTATTTGTAAGAATATTTAGGAGAGTAGTGAAAAGTGAACCTAAAGGACTTCACTCATAAGACTCTATGGAAGAGCAGTGAGAAGTGGACTCCATCTATAAGATTCTGTGAGCAGAATGAGTTTTAGCTCTGTGTGAGTAAATGACGATAAACTTTGTGTGGTGTTATAACTAATGAACTTTGTTTGTAAGTCTCTTTGGAAGAGTAGTAGGGATTGGACTTTGTTCGTAAGACTCTAGGAGTAGTAAGGAGTTTTAACACTAGTGTTGAGTGAATGATTGGTAAGTTACACATGTGGGTTGTAGTTAGAAATAGGATACTTACTTAGTTTTTGGAGAGTGAAAGGTTGGGAACTCTATGAGAGAGTGTAATAGTTGTGAAATTAGTTTATCAGGTCGCACTATGTGAGTTGATGCCTTGCGTTGAGATCACTTGGGTTTTGAACTGGTATGTGAGATCACTTGTGTTTTTAATTGGTATGTAAGATCACTTGTGTTTTGAAATGGTATGTGAGATGACTTTGTTTTGAATTGTTATGTGAGATCACTTGTGTTTTGAATTGTTATGTGAGATCACTTGTGTTTTGAATTGTTGTGCGGGACAACAATGAAGTATCTGAAAAACACTAGAAGGTGGGGTACGGGTTGAATATGTTATAATATATAGTGATATTGCAAAAGTTAAAGCCTTGGAATGTTTAGAACGTTGATGTTGGCATCAGTAAAGAACATTTTATTAATTGCAACGTTAAAAAATTTAAAAAGCAACGATAAAAAAAACTTTAGTGCTCTGATGTTAATTTGTTTTGTTTTTATTGTCCTTTATTTATTTTATTCTTTCCTAGCTCTATAAATAAGAGTTCTCTCATTCTCTTTTCTTCTTTTCCTTTCTAAACATATTCTGGGTTATTTTATACTCCTTTTAGATATCCTTGCTAGTTCTGAGATCCTCAAAAATATTCTGGGAAGTTCCGATTGTATCCTAGGGGCTTGCGCAATACACCGTGGATAAGTCCTTAAGGACAGTGAAACTACATGCGTTAGAAAATACTATTTTGTCAGCTTTTCTATAACAGAATAGTGTTTATGAAAAACGTTTTTCGCAACCCTTCTGATATAACACGTTATTGAGCGTGTGAAATATTCTTTTGAAAACTTAGATGTGGACTTGAAAATATATATATATATATATATATATATATATATATAGATATATATATAGTTCTTGTATTTTGAAATATAAAACTCAACTGCAGATTTTCCAAGATGATTGTTTAGTAAAAAGAAGAGAAAATAACACAAGAGATTTTATACGGTTCGCTCCAACTGAGTTATGTCCAATCTTCTTCGCAGAGGGTTCAACTATAATCATTACAAGATTACAAATGAGTATTAGCATCACTCCTAGTACTCAGCACGCTGCCAAGATTTCCTTTGAGTATTCGCACCACTCCTTGTACTCAGCTCCCTATCGATATTTCCTTTGAGCATTCAAACCACTATTGGTACTAGATTACCACGCTTAGATTCCTCAACTCAAAAGAGTTCAATTGTAAGTATTTTAATTCTCTTCAGAATTGCAATCAACGATTGCTTACAAGTAGTTCAGACTAAATCTCTCTACGAGAGGATTTGATTACAATGCAATGTAGTTTAAACACTCACATGTGTTTCTCTCTTACAGTAGTAAGAAATTTAATGCTTAAGCTCGAGAGTATCTCTTTCTCTTTTTCTCTTCTCTTCTCTTTTCTTCAGCTCAAATGTATTATTTTCTTTGAGCTCTTTTCTCTCTTTTTCTCTTTAGGATGTATCTTTTAGTGCTTAAATTCTTTCATTTGGAGGAAAGGTTGATGGTCATAATCTTAAGAGTGAAAGGATGGTTTGTTATCGCATGCATGTTTGAGTAGTTTATAGAGATATTCGAACTTCGATGGCATGAAAAATATATATAAGTTGTTTCAGTGTATCAAGATTTTTATTGTTTGCAGTGAACACTTATGTGGGTTGTTTTGTGTGCTTGGTAAGCTATTTTTAAGTGTTGGCATCATCTTACATATGTTGTGGTATGCAACTTTGTCAACCATCCTCAATATAACATGATGTTGTTGGAGATCGATAAGATGTTGTTGTTAAATAAACTCTTAAGTCTTTTACTAATTACATCTAAATGTTCTTCTACTCTTTTATTACGTAACTGCAAGAAAAAAAAAATCTAATACATTTTTATATTCATTTAATATATGTAACTTTGTTTCATAATAATCTTACAAATAAAAATACGGTGAAGTGAGTGTAGATGTGTCAATCTATTGGTATCTTAGTGTAATTTTGTTTAATAATGTTTTTTCATTCACTTAAAAACTATTCTCAATGTCGTGAAGATATTAAATATAGTTAGGATTTTATCGTGCTATTGAATAAATCAAGAGATCTTATTTTGGGTTCTATAAACACCATGCACTTGTATGATCATTATAAAAGAAGTCTTAAGTCGAACTATGAAAAGGAAGAAATCTCCTTCCTAAACTATGAACTCCTAGCATCTTAATTTTGATAATAACATCCTGAGTCTATAATGGAAGTCTACCTAGAAATACCCTTGATGTTCACGGCACTAGGAAACCTCATTGATACTTTTGTCACGAGCTACATTTATTTATTTATTGGCCCTTAAATATCCAAAAATTTATATATTTGATAAATAATTTTATTGTAATAATAGTGGTGTCAAATTTTTAAGCGAGATTTTTTTTATGACGCTTTCCTCTTGGAGTGTGATGAAAACAGTTTGAGAGCTGAGAGTTGAATTGACCAAGTCGTGAAGTCGGGATTCGCTAGTGGCCTTCTAGACTGGGTCTGACTCTAACCCCTCTCTCATTCTTCGCCTTTCACTTCCTCGAATTCTCCTTCAAACTCCAATCCAATCGCAAAACCAAACCAAACCCTTCGCTCTCCAATTCCCTTTCTCTATGTCTCTCAAACCGTCAAATTCCTCGCAGAATCTCATGCTCCCCGTCTCCGATCCTCCCTCCAACCAAGACGATTACGCCGATGACAAGCTCTTCAGAGGCTCCGCCATGACCAAACGCGGAGCCTTCGCCGCCGTCTCTTACATGTCCTGCGCTGGTACCTTTCTTCTTAATTCCGCTCCGTTCTTTCGTCGTCAAATTTTCAAATGCTTCTTAAATCCATCATATCCTCTTTGTTCTGTAGTTTTGCTGGTGATGTTCAATAAAGCAGCGCTTTCGTCTTATAATTTTCCCTCCGCCAATGTCATCACACTTCTTCAGGTTTTATGCTTACATTCTTGTGACTTTCTATCCGCACTGTGATAGTTCATCTGTTGTGTTGATATTTGTTCTCGAATTTAGTGAGACTTTAGGAATTGTGTTGATACATTTATTTATGCCCTAAATTTTTAGTTTATAGGTGAGGTGAATGACATGAACATGCTTACAAGTACCTTTCACTTATAATCTAGTATTGGTTTATTTATGTTACCAACAAGGTACAGTACAGTGGATATATATTTAGATTCCTTCAGCTTGTTGTTAGGGTTTCAATTCTTGGTTATGTGTATGGAGAAGACTTTGTTGGGAGAGACGAATCCATTGGTTCGTGTTTGTGGTATGATGAAACTATAATGTAAGGTACGGGATGATAAATTATATGCAAGGTTTTAAATTAGGTTGCTATAATAGACACTCCAAAATCTCTAGGAGATGTTTACTTTGAGTATTTTATGTTTCCATTTTTTATAGAAAACAGAAAAATTGAGTTAACAATATTGAAGATTAAAAAACATTTTATTTAATTTTCTTTTTTCAAAAGAAGCCGGAATTTGAAAAGGAAAAATTGTTGTTTCACTTTTTCTTTTCTTTATTTGTTTTTTTTCTTATCACAAACAACCGTTAAAGCCTGACATCACTGCTATCAGACTCCCATCAAACCTGCACTTCCTCTCAACCTGTTAACAGTTAAGTCATCGATTTTGGAGCTGTTGGTGACAACGTTTCATATGACACTGATACCATCCAAGCGGCCATAAACTCCTGCCAGAAGTCTAGCTGATGCCATGTCATTTTTCCAATGTCAGATACTTGATGACACCGGTAATCTTGAGGTTGGGAAAGACACTGGACCGGGAGGTGGGCGGTGTGAGGGAGGAGGATGGTGAGTCAAACAAGAGATGAAAATGAAACCATGATGTAAAACCAAAAATCATTTCTGATCTTAACAAATTGAAAATGAAAAAGGATATGCAGATAGAAAATGTTTTTGCATAACTAAATTCCTTCCTTAATCTCTGAAATTGCAGTTGCGGGTCATTTTTCAAAATCTTAACAAATAGAAAATGGATACAGTGGAAGTAAATAAGTCTTTACAAATACTCTTCCATAAGGTTTTAACTCCAAGTTTCCAATGAATTTTCATATATCATATGAAGAAAGCAGAAACAGCTTAAGTGAGCACAAAATTTTAAGGAATGTAGTAGCATTTTGTTTGATTGGTTACTGTACCAAAAACTTAGTATTTTAAGCTATAGTATTATAAGTAGCTTGGAGTGGCTAGTATTATAACTTACTGGCTCATCACAATGATTGACTTAACAACGAAATATGCCAACATATTTTGATAGTGAAAAATTGAAAGAAGAGAAAGAGTATCCTGTAAGTACCTTTAATGGATGTATCTAGTACTGTATCCATGATTCTTTTGTGTTGTGATTATTACGAACCAAGACTTAGCAGGCCTATAATTTATGTTCCATTCAAATTTTTTGGCATCCCTTGCAGAAAATTGTATGGAACTCGACTTTACAATTCACCTTTTTTATAAGGAAGAAAATGAACATATTTCTCCTTGAGTTAATCTTGTTGTCATGATTTATCTTAACAATCCTTATTTTCATTGTCATAGAGGATGGAATATTATGCAAAATAGTAGTTCTGCTCCAAACTTGCATTATTGATTTTATGTTTACTTTTCCACTGGTCTACATTATCTTGCCTCTTTGATACTCAAGGACGCTTTGATGCACTGTATGTTAAGCAAGTATTTTAAGAGTTGACTTCTTCGAAATGATTTGTTGGAATTTATAAACTTATTTGAAGCAATAATGCAAAAAGCAATATTTTTTTTTATTCAATGGGGAAGAGGAAGAAGAGAATTATATTGCATCTAGATTTTAGGTGTCATGCAGTGTCTACAGTAGGCATTATAACTGTCAATCTATTGTTGTGAAGATCCACTTTTTTTCATTTCACAATTTAAATACACTTTTCTTTGTTTTTCTGCAGATGGTGTGTTCGTGTTGCTTCCTCTATCTGTTGAGACGATGGAGGATGATATCTTTCTCAGCAAATGAATCCTTACTTATATCAGATACCTCAACAAAATTTGTATCACTGAAGACTTTGAAGCACACTCTTCCTCTGTCAGGAGCATACTTATTTTACATGGTACCCTTTCACCCCTAAAAGAAAAAAAAAAAAAAGAGAACGAATACTTAGCAAGTATTGTTTATTATTTTTATTTACCCCTATACTTCTCCTTAGCTAGTCACCATGGAGTCTGTTCGTGGAGTAAATGTTCCAATGTACACAACTCTGAGGAGGACCACAGTGGTGTTTACAATGCTTGTTGAGTTTGCTCTGGTGGGGCAGAGGTATACACGTTCGGTCATTTTAAGGTAAAGTGCATTTTCCTCGTTGCATAATCTATTCTACAGTATTTACATTTTGTTCAAATAAATTTTTGATTGACGTGCTTAAAGTTTAGCATCATACGTAAAGTGCGCAGTTTAATATAGAGGCAGTGGACTGTACTATGGCCAGTTTGGATGAGTTTCTCCATACTGCCTTCAAAGAGAGGAAAATATGAAAAGAAAAAACTAAAAATGACTTCTCCATAATTTAAAACTAGCTTATGTACAAGTTAAAAATAAAAATATGGAGAAGCTATATGAGAGGAGCTTTTACAAATTAACTTGTGCATAGGCTAATTTTAACTTTTAGATTTAGAGTTTAAATTTAACTGACCTCAGAAAACCGGCTTGCAAAGTCATGTTTGCACCCATTTATACATAATTCTAGTCTATGTGGGATCTCCAACATCAACTTATGGATAAGTCAATTTCATTTTTTTCTATGTTTCTTCCAGAAGTTCTTAGGAAGAAGTTTGTCTGAACAGACCCTATTTTTTTTATATATAAATTAACCAAATTTCTTGTGATAGAAATGGTCATTACCAACTTGATGATCACAAAAGCCCTAAACTGATTCTCGAAGCCTAAGTTGTGCTGGGTGAAGACTCATGAAATGCATTATTGCTTCTTTAACATGTCCCCTCATGCAAGGGGCATTTGGATTTGAAGTATGGACAGTGCATTGATCTACTTTTATCACAACTATTAATCGTTAATAGCATTGCAGAATGCGCAATCCAGTGTGATGGCTGCTATTTGAAAATTATAGAAATTAATTAAATGACTTATACTACTCATAAAAGGTTAAGCTAGTAGATTGTTGAAAAGCGTCTCCTATTTTGGGTAGATGTCCCCTATTTAGTGATTGTATAGTTGACTATTTTCTGCAAATACTTAGAATTATTTGACTTATAATCCTACTTTCCTTATGTCAGAGATTATAAATCATGTAGATATAATTAATCTAGCCACCGAATTCATCCTTCGGTAAATGAATGCAAAATGATGTGTGAAATTTTTACACTATTAAATGAGTATTACTAATTCATGTCCGATTGATGATGTCTCATACTGTCTTTTCTCTTCTTATAATGTTAACATATCTTCATTCAAACTACTTAATAAGATAAAAAAATACCTATGTTCTTGGAGGAAAAGGGAAATGAACCATTCTGATTTTGGAATGTGTTTTACACTACACTTAGACTTGGTATATGCTATCTACATTTGCTATGTTTGAAATTAAGCTATGTGAGATGCTCCGTATGAACTTCTTTTGGTTATATCACCTTTTCAATTTTAACACAATGAAGTTAAAGTTTGAATTGTTATTTGAATGAGCATCTGCCTGATTCCTTCATTTAACTGAAATTTATAAGGCTGTTATCAGTGTTGGCTTGATTGTCTTTGGTGCCTTTGTTGCGGGAGCTCGGGATCTTTCTTTTGATGCTTATGGCTATGCTGTTGTTTTCATGTCAAACATCGCCACAGCAATATATCTCGCAACTATATCCCGCATTGGTTGTATTCCTATACTCTCACTCTATCACATAAAGCAGAAATTTTACAACTTCTTTCTTTAGCCTTCATTTTTTCGTTTATAACTTATAAGGTATCATGTCGTTTTATCAGGGAAAACTAGTGGTCTTAATAGCTTTGGGCTTATGTGGTGCAATGGTAAGCTGATATATTGTGTATGATGGCCTGTTAAACTAACCCTTTCTAGTGTAACTGAATTTCTTATTTGAAAATTGAAATACTTTTCTATTTATTATAGGTATCATATGTGGGCCTGTTTTACTGATCTGGACATTTGTTCGTGGTGATTTGAAGATATCAATCAATTTTCCATATCTCTTCTCACCTGGTTTTATCGTATGTTCTGCTTTACCCATTCTAATTCAATAAGTTGTAATATTCACTAGTCATTGCTGGACCTTCATTGGTTACTTGCCAAAAGAAAAATAATAATATTGATCCAGCTAATCTAGCAGACTAGGATTCATATAACCTGGTGACACTAAGATTTCAGACATACTAAAAAGCTCCAGCAACAATATTCCTAAAGCCTGAGAAAGTGATGTAGTTTTAGGTCTGTGTATCTTGTTAAATAGAGGAAATGATTATTAAGGAGGAATTGTGTGTATACTTTCCACTTTTCTGCTTTTATTGTAGGTTAAAAGATGTCATTATTAGTAGTAGTACTTTGCATTAATATTTGTTTATGTGATGAATTAATTTAATTATGCTAGAAATTCATTTCAAAGTTTTCCCCATGATTTTATTCATATATAAACGCTTGAGGCTGAACCTCAAACCCTAAAATTCTCACCTTATATTGTTTAAGTGATTGGTCCAATTTTGAAATCATTGAATATAATATAAAAAAAAATTGTTTAAGTGATTGGTCTGCATTTTGTTGATATAAAAGCTTTAAACATATTTCCTCAAAATTTTAAATTATGAGAAGTTATAATTTCTGTATTTTTTTTCTCCTGCAGGTTATTTTGCTTTTTTCCTGCATACTGGCATTCTTCTTGAATTACTGTATTTTTCTGAACACAACTCTAAATTCAGCTGTCACACAGACAATTTGTGGTAATCTGAAGGTATCTATGCATGCCTTGCTTGTTGTTTTTTACCTTGCATAAATAGTGCACCTAGATTTACAGGTTGTCAGTGATGATGCTGTAAAGCTTTGCTTTCATAATGATGACATGGTGTAGTATGCCTTTTCTGTTGAAGTACATCTTGTGTGCAATGGAAATTCTACGAATTTGACTAATATAGGGTGAGAAATGGCCTTATTAGTACACATTGGTCTGGCTATTAATTTTGGAATTTGGGAAGATTCTTGTACGTTTTGGTGTTAAGAACGACTAAGTGTAATCATCTGTTAATTTGCTTCTGGATACTGATACGGATAAGAGAGATAAAGGGGGGATTTATTTGAAGTGGCATAAATTTTGCTGGAAAAATTATTTGGAAGTAAAGAAATGTGCATAATCTGAATTTCTTGGGAAATCATCTTGCTTCAAATCATATTTGACTCATGAACAGTGGGGAAAAGAAAAACTTCCAGATATTGTTTCTGATCAATTAGGCTTAAGATATTTAGTCTATGTTGGAAACCTTTAATGTGGACATCACACTGACTTAGCACAATAAATTGGCTTTAATTGGATAAGAACATAATTTTTCCATATCATGCCATTGAGTCTAATTTGTACTCCTTTAATTGGACTAAGGACATACTTTTTCCACATTGGGTACGTACTTTTAATTTGGACATCATACTCATGATGTTGTTATTACAGATGGTTGATTGGTTGAAATAGTTAGTCAAGATGATGGTTTGATTAGTTAGTCTCTCGTATAGTAGTTTGAATTTGTACTGCATCATTTTGTATCAATAATACATTCTTTCATTCTCATTACTTTCTCTATAATTTGGACTCTGCCATATTTCTCCACATGGTAATAGAGACCCCCATTCGGAGCTCTTTTTCTTCCCTTCCCTCAATTTCTCAGCTCTATTCACCACCCTTTTCTGTATTTCATTCTCATTGATGTTCTTGCCAAATCAATAATTCTTCCTGTCATTTCTCCCATCAAAACTCAGATTCAGGTCCTATCTCTCCATTTTTGTCTGATTCTCAGTCCCTAATCACATTTCAATTCTCCCCTCCTCAACAATGTTGCAATCACTCGCTTCGCTATACACACCCAAGAGATCCCAATGGCATTGCTAGCATTGACAATGGGTGTGGCCTCACAGATCTCCAATTTCATGCATCATGATTTTCACTCATCCAATCAGATTATTTTACTTTTGGTTCCCTATTGAATTGCAAACACAACTATGAATCTTTATGCAGTCACAAGAGTCTTTGAACCAAGAGAAATGGTTTCTATTTTCCCTTCCAATCAAGTTATAGAAGATTGAATTTTCATATCATGAAGCAATCTAAAGGTCTCATTCTGGTTTTTTATTCTGATTGAAGATCTCAACCTATGTGGAACATATTCTTTGTTCTTGATAGTGGCGATCTATCTGAATTTATTGCAGGCGTTCCTGCTATTTAGTTAACTTTGTTGCTATTGCTTTCCTTGTGGCTCTCAATCTGAGCTTGCTTCGTGTTCTTTGATGATCATGGTTACAATTCATTAACTCAAGTTTCACTTGTGAAATGGTACCAAGTTTCTTAATGACTTTTGTATTGGCCAAGGTTGTCATCTGTATTTTGATACTTGAACATTTGTTGGTTCACTGATCATGCTATGGTGGAGTTACCTTGCCTGAAGTTAAAATATTTTCATTGGAGCTAATATGCTTTGGTGATCTTCATTTTTCTTCAGTTACCTTATGGAGGACTCTAAGTATTTCCAAAGAATGGTATTTATAGCTGCCCAAGCCAAAATTTCATGTTTACCTGATGGAATCTGTCTAGTACGCCCAAAAGTCCTTTATCGTTTAAGTGGTGATATCAAGGATAGATTATATACACTTTCATCCATTAACCCACCAAAGCATAAAACCATGATGGAAGTATGGAGCTCAAAAGCAGAAAATACTTCTAATGTGGTGATTGCCGCTAATGATGTTAGTGGACTTGAGATGAGAATATTGACATCATCTATGGACGGGAAAAGAAGGGTTCTAGACTAATTTCCCTTGACCCACAACTAGGGGGCTTATTCCACTATGCCTAAAAGTGTCACTTTACTTAGTAGGTGAGACCAAGAGTAGTTTATATACACTTTCCTCCCTTGACACACTGAAGTTCCTTTTAAGGACAACTGTAAAGGAAACATTGAGTTCCAAAGCTGACAATACTTCAATTGTAGTAATTTACTCTAACGATCTATCTTAGAAGACTTGAGGTTAAAACATTTGTTCATGTACATCCAAAAGTCCTATGTCGCTTAGGACTTCACACTAAGCTAGTTTATAAACACCTTTCTCACTTAACCCACCAAAACAACTATAAATAACAAAAACATGACAAAAGTGTTGAGCTTCAAAGTAGACAATATCTCAAGTGTGGTAATTGATCCTTCCAATGTTATCTTAGCAAATTTAAAGTCGAAACATTGGCAATCCATGGGACAAAATGGAGGATTTCAAGCCACTCCTTCAACATAGCCCTTTGATTGGGAGTACATATAAAAGTTTCACATCACTTAAGAGTCAAGGTCAAGAGTAGCTTATATACACTCTCTTCCTTAACCCACCAAGATGCCTTTTAAGAACAAAATCGTTACCAAAGCATCAAATTCCAAAGCGAACAATAATTCAGATGTGGTAACAATGCTATATAGGCAAACTTGAGGTTGAAACATTATGGAACTTACCAAGTGATGTTATCTTAATGGATTTGAGGTCAGAGCATTAGTAGCATCTTGGAGACAAAATGGATGGTTCCAAGCCTTTCTTGTAGTTTAGTCCTTGATTAGGGACTTCTTCCAATTTGTCCAAAACTCTCATATAGCTTAAAAGTTGACGCTAAAGGTAGTATATATACACCGTCCTCCCTTAACCCATTGAGATGCTTTTGAAAGACAAAAATCATTACAGATGTTTCGAGTTCTAGAACGAACAATGCCTCGAATGCAATGATTAAGTGTGACAATGTTACTTTAGCGGATTTGATGTCGAAACATTATCTAGTTTTCCCTGAGAGTGTAACTTTTATATCTCAATTATGAAGATGAACCTTGGCATTAGAATAGAGTTAGCTTCTTCTTGGAGCATCCATAATGTATGGTTGCTTAAATGAGTTTGTTATAGTTCCACATAAGTTTAAGCACTTTACACAAAATAATTCACTCAACCTAATTTTGTAATTCATATAATTGACTCCATATTAGTAACTCTTAAACCCCATTAATTTCTCTCATTGAAAGCATATTTTGTTTTAAGCAACGGTGCTTATATAAGCAATGTCATGTCATTTGCTCAATGGTATAATTTGTTGACAGACCTTTGTAACCAATTTTATTAGAGATGACCTTATGTGGTTAATCTTTGTTTGATTCACTTCTTCCTAACAGCTAAGCATTGACTGTAACTTTTTTGCATGGGGATTAAGCTTGTTTCCTATTTTGCCATTGCCAGTTTCACCAATGTATGGGATCTTTTGACATATTGTATTTTGCCAATGTGCCCATTTTTCTAAGTTGTAAATGTTAGCATTCACCTTCTACCATCTAGAACGGGCGTCAGGGTGTTAGAGATATTAGCTTAAAATTATTTGGTTAAGATATAGTTACATTAGTCAGTCCCTTTTCCACGTATATACAATGCATTCATTCATTCTCGGAACTTATTTCTACTCTCTAATTTGGGCTCTATAATGTTGCCACGATTGTTTTAGGCAGCTTTTACGCTTTCTAATTATTCTTAATCGATGTCTAGGATCTATTTACTATTGGTCTTGGCTGGATAATTTTTGGTGGGCTACCTTTTGATATTGTGAGTATTCTTGTTCTTACTCTGCTGCAGTTCTGGTGTTCCCAATTGAGCATTGTTATAACTGACGATAAATGTGTTTTTATTCAATTTCAGTGGAACATATCCGGGCAATTTCTTGGTTTTGCTGGATCTGGTCTATATGCCTACTACAAGCTCATTGGCAAATAACTGACTCGAGTTCTCTAGATGAAGTTTTTGTTTTTTTCAATTTGGGAGTGCCATTTGCTTCAGTTTTCTGCCCATTACTGCATCCCTCGAGAAGGAAGAAGAACCTGAACGAACTCGGGTATTGGAACTTGTGATCGACAGATCGATACTTGTGGGAAATTTTGCTAATTACAACTTGACATACGACTGTTTCTGGGGAACTAGAGGAGAAAGGCTGTCATGGCTATAGTGTATTCAAACATCTAATTTGATTAATGCTATGCATATCTCTCTGGAAGTGTAACTGTTAACAAACATTGTATTTTAATAGAAAATTCATCGTAGACAGAAAATTTAAATCTACCAATTCATTTCATTACCCCCTCTCTGGTTTGAAAATACTGATTTAACATTATAAGAAGTGTTTCACGGTTGCTAAACAATTGAAGACAGAAGATTAATTTTCACATGCGCATTTTTGAAAGAGTTGGTAATTAGCAGAGTCGATGCTTGTTTTGGTGGGGACACCCATTGGCTCTGCCAAGTTGAGCCACCTCCTCAAGTTGATGCTTGATTTTTAAAATGATCAAAATTTCATTTGTAACGATCCAAATAAACACCAAATATTCATAAAGTTTTTCATTATTTAAACATGCTTAATTTAAAATATACACAATTTTTTTATATTACATATTTACAATATAAAACAATATAAAACTCCACATCCTTATTGTCGTTCCTCATTATCAATTACAGTTTCTTTCACTTTATCCTTTATTCAAGTATAATATATAATATATATTTGATCATTATATGTGAAAAATCATAAACCAAATATAAAGGTAAGTTTATTTATTTTTATGAAATTCTCATGCATATCATGTTATATCAATAAAGTTACAATCAAATATAAACCATTCAACCTACCATTTAACATTAAACAAAAATAGATTTATAAGACTTTTAGATGTTGATGTTCTTGTAAAATCTTGCACTTCACCAAATAAATAAATATAATTTGTTAAGATGAATAGAAAGTTGAGGTTAAGAATATTTCACTAAATAAAATAAATATGCAAATAAATGTAAATAACAAATGAAGTAATAAACACCTCATTAAATAAAATTAAAAACAGCTCAGTAAATAAAATAAATATAAATAATAAAGATGAATAAATGAAAAAGCAAGATTAAGAACACTTCCTCAATAAAGTAAGTATGCAAATAAATGTAAATAAATTGAGGTTATAAACATTTCACTAAATAAAATAAATATAAATCATAAATACAAATATATAAATTAAAAAAATAGGTTAAGAAATCTTCACTAAATAAAGTTAAAATGCAAATAAATATAAACAACAAAAAAATGAGGTTATAACCACAGCACTAAATAAAATAATTATAAACAACAAATACAAATAAAAAATAAGGTTAATACCTAATTAAATACAAGAAATATAACAAATAAATATAAATATAAATATAAATATAAAAAGTGAGGTTATAAACACTCACTTAATAAAATAAGTATCAATGATAATAACAAAATAAATGTTAAGGACATTTCACTAATTAAAACCAATAATAAAAATATAAATGAAAAACATAAAAACAAATAATAATTTGATATATGATTCCCTTATCTTAAAACAACTTGTTAAAGTGAAATCTTATTTTTCAATAGATTAAATAATTTCTATAAACTACTTTAATATCTTGATCAATAGAGTTTTTTTTTTTAAGAAATGAGAAAGAAAATGGAAATGGAGAAATATGAGGAAGAAAGATTGATGGATGCAATCACCAAAACTCCTTTGTTTCATTTCTCCTCTTAACATTATACAGAGAATTTATATTATTATTTTAATGTTATTTTTTTTCTATACATTCAAAAACATATAATAGTAAAATCGTCATTCACTATTTAAATATTATAATGGTATTTCACATCTCTCCTAAAAAAAATCGTCATCAAAATTTATAAGTCAAGAAAAAGAAAAAGGTGTATCTTCTTCGTATCTTCTTCTAACTTCCAGGTAGTGTTGTCAGATAGAATATCCCATAACACTTTCACCATTTTGATCTCCTTACCTCTATGTTGTTTCGATTGATGATCCTCAATTTTGACTAGTCTAGTCTCAAACGATAATTTCTCTTTGACTTGTACATCATCCACTTCCAAAACATAATCGGGGTCATGGGTGTACTTCTTCAACTGAGATACATGAAAACACTATGAAAGTTTGCCAACTGTCGAGATAAAGCAATTTCACAAGCAACTAGACCAATCGTCCTAAGAATTTGGTATGATCCAATAAACTTAGGATTCAACTTCTTAGACCGAATAACTCTTCCCATCCTAATGGTAAGGGTTACTTTCAAAAACACATAATCTTCAGCCTCAAACTCTAAGGGTCTCCTCTTCTTATCTGTGTATGACTTTTGACTACTCTATGTGGCTCTCATTTTCTCTTGTATCAGCTTAAACTTCTCGTTGGTTTGTTATAAAAACTATGGTCCCTCCATCATTGATTCTCCATTTTGATACCAACATATAGGATATGCAGTTTTTTGTGTACAAGACTTTATTGGTAGCCATTTCAATGATGACATGATGGTATTTTTATAGGTAAACTTCGATAGAGGCAACACCTCATCCCAAGTGCCTAGGTAGTCTAGCACAAAAGTTCTTAATAAATCTTCTAGTGTTTGGATTGTTCTTTCAGATGGACCATCCGTTTGAAGAAGATAGGCAAAACTCATCCTTAACCTATTTCCCAAAATCCATGACAATGCTTTCCTCTTTCTATTTAGGTACATCCAATTGTTGTAACAAGCCTATAGGTCTCTTATGTACTACCTTAGCTTTTTGATAAGTCAAATAGGTTGTTATGTACTAAGCTACATCATTCTTCATACTTGAATAAAAAAATGATTCCTTTAGATCCTAGTACATCTTAGTCATGTCAGGGTGTAGACTATATTTCTTTTGTGCCATTCATCAATAATCATAGCTTCAAGTCATTTTCCTTTGTACACACACCCTTCCTTTGAACCTCAATACACGATCAGTTCCAATATTAAAATCCTTAGCTTGGTCAATACTTGACAATTTTTTGGTCTTCTTCGAATTATAATCCAACAATTGTTTTACCTTGATCATATCTACGGAATCATTGGTTATAACCAATTGACAACAACTAATGTGATCAATATACATTTTTACCCCCAAATTGAGATATTTGAATTGTTCAATCAACTCCAACTCCTTAATCATCATACTAAATACTTGTATCATTTTCCTATTGAGAAAATCAGTAACCACATTCACCTTTATTGTGTACATTCACCTCTTAAAAATTTAAAAAAAAAAACAAAAAATCAAGAACTAACACGTAACAAATATTGTTCATTGTTTGTTAATTATTTAAATAACATTAGTTAAAAGGATCAAATTGAATCAAATTGAATAAAATTGAAAAAAATTGAGACCAAATTAAAAAAAATATATATTATGACTAAATTGAATAAACTTTACGAAAATAGAAACCAAATTAGTATTTAGATTATAAAATAAATATAAAAAATAAAGACTAATAAATAAATAAATAAGTAAAGTTGAGAATACCTCACTAAAGTAAAAATGCAAATAAATATAAATAACAGAGAAAAAATAAAATTAAAAAAACAACTCACTAAATAAAAGAAATATAACAAATAAATATAAAGAAAATAAAATAAGATTTTACTCACTTAATAAGATAAGTATCAATAATAATAACAAAAATACAAACGTTTCAGTAATTAAAATAAATAACAAAATATAAAAAGAATAATAATTAAATATATGTTTTCTTTATTTTAAAATATATTTTTTTCAAATAAAACTCTATTTTTCAATAGATTGAATAATTTTTCTAAATTATTTTAAAATTTTAATAATATAAATTCTTTTAAATGTGAAAGAAAATAAAAATGAAGAACAGTGAGAAAAAAAATTAATAAATACAATTATCAAAACTTCTTTCTTTCAGTTTTTCTCTTAACATTGAAAATTTATATTATTATTTTAATATTAATTTTTTCTTACATATTTAAAACCATATAATAATAAAATCATCGTTATTTAAATATTATAATAATATTTCGTAATCATAAGATAGAGTTTTATAACATGGATAATACTCTATTTTCAATGAACACAGTCTCTTCTATAAATAACATTGCATATATTTATGATAAAGGATTTGTTTTTTTAACCAAATTTAGTAACTGTTTTTTCATATACACAATATTTTATCACTTTTACTCTTACCAATATACATTATTTTATTATTTTATCTTTTAGGTTTGTTATTATTTTTTTAATCCAATTAATCCATCTCCAATAAAACATTACCTGTATTAAAATTGTAAAAATAATTTATTTTACAATTAATTTTTTTGAATACGCTATTAATAAATTTAATAATATTTTCAATTTTAATAATAATAATAATAATAATAATAATTTTTTATTTTTTATCATAAGATCCACTTATTGAAAATAAAGCTTAAAAAATCAGAAGCGGAAACACGAGCAATAGAAAGTTGATTCTTTAACTCACCACTTTATGGACTATGTTTCTAGATAATTTTTGTAATATTTGGATTATTTTAAAATGTTTTTCCACATTTTGTTTGTTTTTGTTTTCTTTATCAGTATGTGATTTTGACTTTATAATTTATTTTTAAAACTTGAGAAGAAGAGGAGAATATTTATTCAAGCTTTTTTCTAATTACAATGAATATTTTTTTTTTCTTTTTCAATGTTTAAAACATTACGGAAACAATCGAATTCTTTCTTTATATTCTTTATTGAGTTAGTAAGTAGAAGAGGATGTTCCCTGATTTTGTTATTTGTCTTCCATTGACCCCTTCAACTTCTTCTCTTCTTTTCCAAGCTTCAAGCTTCAAAGAAGAAAATAAGGGAGTGGAGGAAGAAAAAGCCCATGCTACTTCTACTCCAAAAGCAAGCCCATCAACACGCCAAAGGAAAGCCCAAGCCCATCAAAATAGACCGTTGCGGTCGCAGGTAACGGTTTTCTTTTCTCCATCCTCTCTCTCCCACTCTTCCGGAATACAAAAAAGCTACTCTTTTTTTCTCTGTTTTCTGAGTGGAAGAAGAATCAGAATCTCCCCGACAGAAGCAGCAGCAAGCACAGTCCCAAAACCCAAACCCTAACTCAATCCATTTCCTCAATGCGTGTCACACTCCTCCAAGAATCTCTCCCTCTCCCTTCTATAAACTCCTTCCCACGCTTCCTCTCACTCTAACCCCTCCGCCATGTCCCACCACCAAACCACCCTCATGCTGCCCAATCCCACCACCCCTTCCCGCTCCTCCTCCGCCTCCTCCTCCCCTCTCCCACTCATCCACGCCATCTTCGCCAGAAAAAGCCTCTTCTACCACCGCCTTCCCTCCCAACCCCTCCGACTCTCCGTCCTCAAGCTCGATGGCTCCTCCTTCCGTACGCAACCCCCCTTACCTTTTTTTTTTTTTATCATTCCCATCTCTTCACACACTGCTCAGACTTTCTTCGCCTTTAGCAGATATTCAGGTTTCCAAGACCGCCACTGTTGCCGAACTCAAAGACGCAGTCGAGGCTCTCTTCTCCCACGCGCCTCTCAAGGGTCCCGCCAAAATTTCATGGTACTCACTTCCATTTCGAATTGGATTCACGCTAATTACAAATGCTTTCGAATTTCACTACCGGTTTTAATATTCATTGTATATTTGCTTTTTTTTTTATGGAGAAAAATGGATTATTACTCTTTCATTACCATCAAATCACACACGGAAAGTGCCCTGTGAACGATACATTTATGACTAAATTACTCTCATTAGGTTTTGCTTAAATTTCCAATTCGTTTTAGAACATCTCCTTTGCATGACACAGAAAACTCTTTCAAAAATATTACATTCTAAAAGAGATTTCTTAGATAGACAACAAATATCACAGAGAAGGATAAATAGTATATACAGTGACAATTTTGTTTGTTTTATAATGATTATGTTTAAAGTGATATAATTCTTTTGCTTGAAAGTCGGTGTGGGAAGATTGTAATAATTTTTGTGAAATATACTTGTTGTATGATTATATTTATTTAATGGACTGACAAGATGTGGTAAGTTTGAAATTTATACTGACTTAGGAATAATTTAAATTGATATATTATGTTGGGTTGTGAAGGGCGCATGTTTGGGGGCAGTTTTGCTTATGCTATGATGGACAGAAGCTAGTTACCGAGAATGATTATCTTCGAAACTATGGGATCAAGGATGGTGACCAGGTTAGTTTCTTTCTAAGATTTATTTAATGTCATCTTTTGATTGAAACCTTCATTGTTTAGTGAAATATTTTTCGAAGTGATACTATGTGCTTCTGTGATCCTTTTCTTTTCTATTCGTTTTGGAGTTTTCTAGATAATCCGTCAGTTATATGGGCCTGTAATTGTTTCTTGCATTGATGTTAAGAGAAAATTAACATTTGCCGGGGAAAGAGTTACAGATGGAAGTTCATTGTACAGTGTATGGCTAATTACATGTATTTTATTTATTTATTTATTTAATTGTGCAAAAACTGTTGAGTTAGTAGTTAGTTTGTAATCAATGTTTAGGAAAAACAAAGATTTGATTGTAATTACTATTATATATATTAAATATTGAGTCTCAACAACTTGGTGCTTGATCATATTTGGTATTTGGAGTTTTCTTTTCTCACATTTTATGGTTTCAGTAGCATTTCGTGGTTGCTTTCTTCAACCGGTAATTGGGAAAAAGGATATTTGAAGCCCGATTTATTTTGTAGTTTGTTCTTGTTCTATTATCTTATCAGGTGTCAAAGTTAAGAAGAATTAAGCATTGTGTCATTGCGAGGATTGCTTCTCTCTTATGATAACTGCTATAGTAGGGGAGAATTTTGTCGCTCATAATATGTGTTTTTCTCTTTTTATTGTGGTTTGCATAGCTTCGTTTCATCCGCCATGTTTCAAACAATTGCTGTGTCCAAAGAAAGCGGTTGAAGAAAAGAATTGTCTATTTGAAACCGCAGAGGAGGTAAAAACTCTTCCAGCAGTATCCTGTTTACTCTACATATATTGAGCTGTGTTCCCTGCATAGTTTTCACTTGTTTAAGTCCTTGGCCTGTGCTGTAGTTTGGTCATGAAAACGTCAAGTTGTCATCATTAGTTAATGGGATTAACTGTTCCTTGTAAACCTTTATTTATGACTTAATGAAATATGTGAGTTTAAACATGTTAGCTCATTATGTTAACCACTTAGTCATTAATAGACAAAGAGTATTTGAATGTGTTACGCTGTCATTTAGCGTCATCTTATCACAGTCTGCAAATTACTTATTTTTCATCTGAAGCAATTAAGTAATATGCAGATGCATCTGTCGGACACTGAATCAGTTTAATCCATATTGTACATCTTGAAATAAAAGAGTATTTTATAAATAAACACCTGCTCAACAAAACATATCCGAATAAATTCATTTCCTACTATTTGACGTTTCCACTTAAAAAAAAAAAAGTGTTCTGAAACAAAGTCCTCACACAAACTGGTTATACGCTAGGTGCAGGTCTTCCCCAGTGGATAGCTATCAAGACAAAAGAAAGAGTGATAGTGACGAGATTGGTTCTGATGATGAAGCCACGGATAATGAGAAGCATGACACCGAAGAAGTAGAAGAGCGTGTTGTAAAGAACAAATTTGCTGGCTTTGTGGGAGAGTTGTTCTCTTACACTCCACTGGCAGTTGTGAGAAGAACTACAACTAAAAGCAGGATTTGGCCATCAACTATTCCCAGATGTTTGGTGGGTAGTTTTAGAAAGATTAAAAGTATTGTATGCTTTGGCAGGAGAAGGCCCTATTCTCGGAGACTTACATGGAGACATATGGGTTAATATTTGGAAGAAATGTGTCCAGAATACCAATGACACTAGCCAAGCCAAGCCAAGCCAGACGAAAACTGAGATGTAAAAATTTTGGTTCCTAAGGAATTATGTGCGTCTGAAATTGTATTGCCGGTATTGACCGAGAGATGGCAGCTAGATGTTGATCTTGCATATTTTCAGTTACTTGTGAAGGTTAGAATTTAGAAACATCAATGACTAGATGGGTTAATTTGATCCTTAAATATAATAGATAGGATCATGCATCCTTCCTCTCTTGGATGGTAATTAAATTTAGACCCATTAGTACTCATGATGTGAAGAGGAGATAGTATTTGAATTTAATTAGCAGTTTTTTGTTTTTTCATTAAGGTTTCATGCAATTTTAGTCACAAAAATTGATTTTTTTTGTGATGAATGTGAAGAACACCTTGAAAACAGCTTAAAGTAATCAATTTGATTGAATCACAGTGGAACTAGTTACTATTATTTATACCAAAAAGAAGGTATCAAACATTTGCACAATAAAAATATTACACCATATTGATAGCAAGTGAGGTTGACTTTTCACTGTTATTTTCTACTTTAATGTTGTAGTTTTATATATGAACCTGGAACTTGTTTAGGTGTTTCTTTGGAATATAGAGAAATAATAAAATATGAGCAAGGAGAGAGATAAAATAAATTGCCCTTTGCCATATTCATTTTATTTTATGTAGTCTATTTGAAGCAATAAATATATTCCTTGAGCAACTTTAAATATCTATTATTCATATGGAATTTTAAAGACCAACATTAAGATAGAGAGACAAAGCATAAGTTAACGTGAACAAAGGAATATCCGTGACAAAAATAATATAATATTTTAGCTTTTCAGATAAAAAGAATGTCTTTTCCTGTTAGGGATTTTTCTTAACCAAAGTCACACAGATCCAAAGTAGGTTTGATTTTAAATACTTTTATTTCAAAGAACCACTGATAAGTAAATAACACAATAATGTTTAAGATACCATATTTCATTAAAAAAAAAATACTTTTGAATGAATTTAATTAAAAAAATATTTTTTACCCTTGAAAAATTTAGTATCTCAATTTTTATGAGAAAAATATTTTATAAATAAATCAGTTAAATTAATTGAACTTAATCTATTAGAGTATTGGATCAATAATATTTTAAAATTAGTCTACTACAACATATATAAGTAAATAAATGTGTCTCAAATGCAAAATGAAAACAACGTATACTAGTGACATTTAATACTAATTGAATTTTACTCTTTTGTAATAATTAATAATTAGAAATGGATAGGATTTTAAGTCCTATGGGTAGAGAGGTGACTCATAAAGCTTAGTTGGGATTATGGAGTTGGAAAGTTATCATTAAAAATATATGTAATTTTTAATAGCTTTTAGTCTCTATTGTTTAAACGAAGATGAAAGATATTAAAAGTAATGTTATAAAGATTAAAAAAAAAAATTTTTTAAGTGTAAAACATGATAGAGAATTTTAGAAGACCATTAAATCTGTTGAACTAATGTTTTATCTGTTGAAAGAATAGTTCATCTTTCATAAATAATAAGAAAAGGAAGAAAAAAAAAATGCATGTTTTTGGATGTTATGGGTAGTTAGTTGTAACTTGTAAATCAAGTAGACCTCTGATGTTGTCAACTATGGAAAAAGACAACCAACTTAATCTTCTTCACCATTTTTATCCTTTTGTCTTTACCAATACTTCACACAATCAAACCTATTTCCAATCATAAATAACACTAATCTAATCATAAATCACTTTTTCTGTCATAATGTGTATATTGATTAGCAGATAAATATATATAGAATAACAAATAAAAATACACTCATATAACTTTTAATACATATTACACCATTAACAAATTTATATAAAAATTATATTTTATTATTCCAATTCTTAAAATTGCGATTTCATACGACTATTCATGCTAAAATTTGTTAAAAACTAAAAACAACAAGGTAATAAAATTATTTGATTTATATATTTTTAAAATATATATTACATTGATTTGAATATATAGGCATAAATTTTTTTAAGAAAATATACGTATATATGTTTTATGTAAATGAAATTGATTTTGAAAAATATATCTAATAAAAAAAATATTCCATTGACAATAATATTTGGTAAAAAATATATCCTTATAATTTAATTCTCTATTTTACTTCTATACCTTAATAAAGAATTATCTTGTATACACAAATTTTTCTAATTTTACCCTTAAGTGATCGTTTTCTCAAATTAAAATAATCATTTTATCATTTTTAATTTTTTTAAGAGATAATTTATTTAAATTTAACCAGTTTTTAAATTAAAATAATTATTTTACCAATTTATCATTATTTATTTAAATTAATATTTTAAAAAATTAAATTAATTATTTATAATAAGAAAAAGGAGACACATGTTTCTACTAGCTTATATAATATAATATGTATAGTGTTTGTGTTGATAATGATAATAAGTATTTTAAAAAGATAATATTAATTTGGATTTTTCAATAGGATTTGGTTTTGAAATTTTGCTCTCTCATCGCTGTCAACTTTTCTCAATCACACATTCCATTTCATTACTCTACGCCAAATATTTTACAATAACTATGAAGTTTATTTTTTATATATAAAACAATGAAGGTTTTATTTTCAATTCAATTATTTGGAGTTTAGTTCACATCTTGCCCTCTTTTTTCAATTATGATGTGAAGATTGCCACATGCAGTTATTAATTATATATTAATTTATTATAAGCAAGTATAATTATTTGATTTTTACTTATATCTATTTAGTTAAATACTTAAGTAAATATTGTTAAATGGAGAGGATAAGTAATAATATTTTAAGAACTTTTCAAAAAAGGAAAAAAAAAGTGCAATGAAATAGATAATGTGGAATTTTAAAACTATGTAAATTATCCCATTTATTCCCCCATATGTTAAGTGTCTTAATTTTTTGTAACAGATAAAGTTGATCTATTATCACATGTGGATTGATGTCATAACTCTTACTATCATAATAATATTTTATGTCTTGTAGCGAAAAAATATATCATAATAATTTCAGTTATAATATGTTGAATATATTACACAAACTTTCGGTCATGAATCAAAATATGACTCATTTACTATAACTTACATGTCAGATTTTATAACATATAGTTGTAAATATTTAAAATAAATGCACGTGTTAATAATACAATGTACACTATAAATATACTTTAAAACAATTTATAAATAATATTAACATAGTTAAATATATTATATTGTATATGATATTAAAGTTTGATTGTGTTTGACTTTATGATAAATTTGATGATTTTTTAATTGAATTTATGTTAATGTTTTTGTCTATATATTAAGTACTATGATTATTTTTTAATTAACATTTAATTTTTGTTTAATTAAGTGACTTATTGTTATATTTTTGCATCATCTTACTTAATTATCTTTAAATGTTAATAAAAGTAAATCGTATCATTATTTTATTGCATTATCTTATTTAATTATCTTTAAATATTAATAAATGTAGGTTACATGGTTAATATTAAATATAAATGATTTTTATTGCTCTCATTAAAATTATGTTATATAACATGGATGGTCTCATGCAATGCGAATCTTTAATAAATATATTAAGAGGGTTAAATATATAAAATATATTAAAACTAGTTTAAATTATATAATAATTTATATAAATATAATATAAAAAAAATAAGGCCAAGGTTTTTATGTCACAATGAAGATTTATCAGAGTCTCATTGATAAGGATAAGTGATGACATGAAAGAGGTAGAAGAATATAACAATTTCCTTATCCAATACATCTTTATATAGTAATATTAACTATAATATTATTTTATATTAATTATAAAAGTTCGTATTTATCTAATACATTTTTAAATAATACAATAAAAATTATTGTTATACATTTAACTATAATATCATTTTATATTAATTATAAAAATTCACATTTTTTAATACGTGTACATATGTAACTAAAATATCATTCACCTAAAGAAAACTCAAATAACATGGACTCAATTAAAAAACTAAAAACTTTAACCAAAAACAAAAAAAAACAATCTAATAGAAAATTAATTAAAAATACTTAAATTTATTGAGATTTAAAACTTAATTACGTCTATATAAACACATATTCCATACCTTTATAATTTAATTATATAATATTTTCTCTCTTTCAATGTTTTTTTTTTTAAATCTACGTAAAGCTCTGCTCTTTTCTTACTATTTCTCTAATATGTGTCTCTATTTTTGCATTTGTATTTTTGTTGTAGTTTTAATTTGAGTCAGAAGCTTACTCGGAAATAACTTCCAATAATGATTTTTTTTTTTTAAATTTTTACACAGTTTAACATATGTTAATTTTAATAGAGAGCGAAAAGAAATTAAATAAGATTAAAATGATGTTGTTTTATCATAACTAATAACAAAACTATGTGGTGGTTTTATCCCATTTCCTCTATACCATAAACATTTAGTTTGTAATTTTCACACTCAAAAATTACAAAAAGTAATTATATTAGGAATGTTTCATTACTTGCTGAAAATACTTATAGTAAATAATGAAAAGTCAATAAATCTTTTAAAAATATAATTACTTTGATTATATATTAAACAATAAATATATATATATATATATATATATATATATATATATATATATATAAAATCGAGTCATGTTTCACATGTCCCGGTTCTCTAGTTAGATTTTTAAATAGAATAAATTTCTATTATTTTAATTATTATTATTTTTTATGTTTTTGTTATCCATTGATAGAAATCAGTTAAGAAAAATAATCATTTTAATTTGTTTCATTACATATTCAAATTATATTATTTTGGATATTTTGTTTTAAGTTCTTATATTTAAAAATAATGCTCCAAGTTTTGATTTTGTATATTGTTTTTTTTTATAAAACTGAATCTTAGAATAAATGATTTGAAAATGAAGGTAACATGACAGAATTTTGATTTCTATGCAATGTTTCATTAAGAAACTGTAAAGTAGTTTGAAATTAATTTCTATTTGAGATATAATTAATAAATTATAGTTTTAGAATATTTTTAATTAAACAATTTTACTATAATTTTCATTTGTATTAGTTAATGAATTTAATGTGAATCAACATCTGTGACATCCCAAAATATCATATGCACATATAATATAATAGGATTCAGTTATTATAATATGTAAAAGCAGTTGAGAGATAGAGATAGTAGTATTTAAATATGTATACACTCATCCAAAAGATAGAGAGAATTAAAACGAAATCAAACTTGAATACAAGTTTCCAAAGTTCTCCAAAATATAAGGCTATTGAAATTTTAAAGAGACCTAAAAATTTTTCCAAAAGTGTCGAACTATTTAAAATAAAAGCTAGGAGTTTTTCAAAATAACAAGTTAATCAACTAAGAGCTAGTAGAAGGCCTAAGTACTAGGGGCTGGGTCTTCTTCAACCTCCAAAGCTTGCTCCAATGGTACATCATCACCTACTGCTCAGATCCAAAGGATTATATGATCATCGCAAGGGAGAAGACAAACACATGCAACACATACAATGCAAGGGTGAGCTAGGTCTCAAACAAACGTACAAATAATTTCAATTCAATCTAGCATTTCCAAGAACGTCCATACACACATAAACATGTAAGTCATTATAAACATAAATATTTATTTCACAAAACTCATTAAAGCAAGCATCCTATAATGTTAAGACTCCTAGACACGTCCGGACATAGAATGTATGTAGAGCTGGGGCGGGTTGTGCACTTGTAATGGCCCCTACTGCTTTGCAAAGCCATTGCCGAGGGGTTCCACCCGACCATACACAAGGCTAGTCCATTACCGCGGAATAGACCTTCAGTGATAGCGCCTACCCTAAGACCTCCCACTACTCCCACCACACGCGTCAATCCTCTCTAAGTGAGAATGAAAGACCGTTGGAGTGTTAGGGATAAACCCCCATATGGAAGCCTCTCACATTCATTCAATACACTAACTGATCCACCGAGAGATCTTAATTTCATATTCAATCCGATCACTTTAAATCACATGATATTCCTCTTGGATCAATAATGTACCTCCTAAACCACTTTGATTCATCAAACATAAAATTTCATAGTCATTCAAGTGCATTCTTACTATATTGTCTCATACCAAACTCATACACCATCATACAACATCAACCATGTCATAAAACAACTCATACATTACATACTTTCACAAAACCCTCACTTATTAACACAAATTTCTTTAGGACTTTTAATTATCAATACTTAAGTAATTCAAATAGCTTGGAGACCCTCACCAATGGTTCCGGAAGGGTCAAAACCCCCCAGAACGAACTAAAGAACGTCCGAAACGGACGTCCGGAACTCCAAAAACATCAAAAACACAAAAAACACTCAATCTGCCACACATAATTCGCTCAGCGCACCCCCCCTGTGCGCTAAGCAAATTTTGTCTGCAGAGGAAGCTAAATTTTGCAGATTTTTCTGCATAATTGAGCAACTCTAACTCCCTTTTACCAATTCTAATCATTTTGGTGAACTTCTACCACTCATAAATCAACTTTCATGCTAAATTAAACTTACCTAAACAATTCTAATCCTTTCTAACATTATTATAAAGTGTTTATGCATTGATTTAGGTTCTACAACTTCAATTTTATCAACCTAGATGTCTAAATTCAATTCTACAACTTGGAGTTGGTTTTTAACCATTTAAACATGCCTACTAAGTCACACATGACCTACCTAAGTTACCTAAACTAACTAGGATCACCAAGAATGCCTAACTCTAAATTTGACCACCACACTTCCTTTCTAGCTCTAAAACACCAATTTTTTCCAACTTAGAGACCCAAAACCCGATCTTACCTCTTTGCACTAATTTTGACCAATTTAGTGACTTAAACAAGTCACAATACAGTGGATAAAACTGTTCCAACAGTCCAATAACGCTGCAGACCTCATTTGCTCAAAATCACTACCTCACTTCCTCTAAAATGGCCTAAAATTGACCCTAAAGACACTTGATTTCCTTTCTAACAGCACTACCACAAAATTTTCATGCCAAAACAGTTCCAACATACACAATTCCATCATTCTAAGTCATTCCAAACAGTTTATAGCCATCAATCACCAAATTCACATAACACACACTTCCATACATGCATTTCAAGTTTAACTAGAACCAAGTTCATGCTTCCACAACATACCACTACAAATTTTATCATGCATTCACTCCACACAGTAAAATCAAGAGTAGAACTAGCTCCCCTTACCTCTAGTGTAGACAACCAAGCTCAAGTAGGAAGCCTAGACCACTTGCTTGCACTCCCAAAATGTTAGAATCACCTATAAATCATCAATTGATAATGGAAAACGAATCTTAGAACCAAATAGAAGCTAGATTATGGAAGAAAACGAAATGGGTTGCATGCAACAATTCAATCGCATGTTTACAACCCTAGGGCACCCGAGAAAGGGGGTTTTCTTACCGTTTGGAGAAAACGGAAAATCAATTGATAGAAACATAGCTCTTGGAGTCTTGAAGGTCTAGGTAGCTTCAATTCGGGAAACAAACGGTTAGATTTTGGAGTTGGAATAGAGAGAGTGGCAAGGCAAGGAAGAAAAGAGAGAATGCTTGAAAGAAAATGAGGAACGTTCTTCTGAAGCACAACTTAGATGTGGATTTTTACTTTACTAATTTTGCCCAACCTATCCTATGCTGCCACGTGTGTACACTTGCTGGTTATATTTTTATAAGACCTTACAACATTGAATTTAAATGATTCAGATTAAATTGAGATGAACATTGAGTAAATTATGATTTGGATTAATCACTTAAATTGTTTAAAAGTTATATTATTAAAATACTTTTGTATCATTGAAGTATAGTTTGATTACGTTGTTAATGTTTATTTTATAATATTTTTTTCAAACAAAACAAACATAAAACAAACATTCAAATCTTATTCTTTACTTTAATTTTGTTTAAGTGAAAGATTTTTTCCCAAAACAAAAAAAAAAATTGCCTACTGAAGTAATATAGAGTTGAAAATAAGCTTGGTTTTTGTCATACTTTCACTAAAGCAAAATAATACTAGAACTTAATCTCTACAATGAAATGTTTTTAATAACGTAAATTGAGTATTAATTATGATGAGTATATTTTAGGAGATATTATTAAGGAGATATTGCATAAATGTGATGTAAGTCCAGTCCAAATAAGAAATTGACACCAAAACTTTAAGGTGGTGAATTTATATTGTTTTAATGATTGTGTTGATGTCACGATCGTATAAGTCGGTCGTCAAGATGAACCATCAATTTTTATACTACTGATTAAGAATTGACACGAATTTTAATTCAAAATCTTAAGATAATGAGTTTATAAATTTGTTATTATTTTTGTTATTGTTATGTTGTTATATTTGTTTTTATCCATGATTTTAAAGCAATGAGTTTGAGTTTTATTTTTTATATATTTGTTTAATTTTGTTATTTTCATCCAATGTAAAATTAAGATTCACGCTTGGATCATTCACAATAAATTTTTTTATATGATTGATTTAAGGTTTTAGTTAAATGAATTACTGATAGGATATGCTTCATACAAGTTTTTTAGAAAAAATGTTAATTCATACAAGTTCTTTAGAAAAAGTGTTAATTCATATTTTGCTTATTGAATATCTTGATTCATAAATCAGGTATGATCTATATGATTATGATTATTGTATATTAATTTTAAATAAAAATGAATTATTTTTCGTGTATGTGTTGTGAATTGTAATAACTATATTATGTATATAAACACATATTGGTACAAATACAAGAATAATGTTTGTAAGGTAATAGAAATATTCTTTTTATATTAATTGTCATTGTATAAATATTTGCATATGTAAATATTTTATGTATTTTAATATGTATTTTTGTTTTTATTATTATATTAATGCAAATGTAAATACATACATAATAGCCGGGATATTGAACTCAACCTTATTAAATAACTCAAGTTATTTAATATAGTAATTGTATTGGATAACTTGACGGTTTGTTATTTTTTTTATTAACTATGTCTATTTATTTATAAATTCAAATTTTTTTAAAATATATAAAATGTCAGAACTAGTAAAATCCACGCACGTATCGTTTTAGTGGAGTTCATGTGTCAAGAGGAAGGCTCGACACTCAAATGACGGACGCCAGGTGTCAAGCGAAGAGGATTCGGAAATCAGATAGTGGAATGCAGGTGTCGGCAGATGAGCGGACGTTCGTTTTGACGAGGGAAGCAAAACTTGCATTTTCAGAAAATCTACTCCATCTCTGCATGCACCCTCTTTTCAGATTTCTGAAGAATCTCATTCTTTCCTCTTCTCTCTACATCCTCTTCTCTCTACATCCACCGTAGAAGCACTTTCGGCGTCAAGAGCTTCCAGATAAACCGTTCGATTTGTGAAGCTGAGCTGGTAAGTCTTTCTTTTCACCCAGTCGTTCGTTTCCTAAACATGCAAACCCAGTTCTGGGTTCCTGTGTTGATCACCATTCTCAAAATGAGTGGTTCTGATAGTGTTGGGTTGTCACTTGGTGTAGTTGGAATTGTCGAGCGTTGACGGTAGGGAAACCAGTAGTGGTGAAATTGTATTCTGTCTCTGGGAACGTTCGTTCACGCTCAGAGGTAAGGGAAGCTTATATGATTTAATTTGTATGATGTTTGAATGGCATGTACATGTGTTGAGTTGATGAATGATATGAAGTATGATTGTTGATATGTTTAATTATATGAAGTATGATTAATTATGTTATGGGTGTTTAATCTTATGAAAATTATTATGATATGAATGTACAAAGTTATGGAACTATATGTTAAGAAATGAGGCGAATATAAATGAATTCTGAATATGAAATTCCACTATGATAGTGTACGTTCGTCACTGAATGGTCATTTACCGTTCGGTAATGGTAGTAAACATGGTTAGAATTGGATTCTTTCATTTGGGGAGAATCCTAGTTGAGGACGAGCGTTCGGCCAAACATAGTTATGTCTGGGTGTTCTGTGATAAACTTAAGTGTATATATATATATATATATATATATATATATATATATATATATATATATATATATATATGTATTTGTATATTTTAGTTATTCTTAAACTCTGCTCAAGTAGTATCTGATTATATTTATCAAGCCTATTCTCTATGATCTTAGTAACACTTGGTCTTATACCAAGTGTTCGTTCTAAGCAAGTGTTTGGATCTTACACCATGCACTCGTTCTCACTCCTTAAGCTAAACTTCATAATAAGAGCGTTCGTTCAATCCCAATAGGGTTCGCTCACTATAGTGTTCAGTCTTAGACTGGCCTTCAGATGGTGATTGGTGTTTAGCTACTCCAAAGGCTAAATATAATTATTAACATTCGGTTTCATTATGTAAATTCTTATAAGTATTATTCGTTGAAGTGTCTGTATTCATTGTTTCCGGTCTAGAGCCTTAGCATTGGGTATGTTCTTTGAGGTGTTTGGTTTGAGCTCACGAGAGTCATTTCATTTAATTGACTCATTTTGTAAGTAGCGTTCGTTCTAGTCGTATCTGTTATATATTAACGTTCGTTCTAGTCGTTCCTGTTATATATGATTATACTCGGTTTCTTTCTCAAACCGATAGTAATCCCCTTGGTCTTATTCTATTTTGGACGGGAGATTTCTCTGTCTCGTTCCTAGTGTTCGTCCTCGTTCTGAGTGAGGATTGAACGTTCGGTATCTGATGTCATTAATAATCTTTGAACAAAGAGGAAATTTAGATGATTGATAATGAAAGATGAAATTTAGAAGATTGATAATGAAAGATGACGAAAATATGATATGGATGAAATATGTTGGATTACGAACGAGCGTTCCAGGGAGGAACGACTCATGGATGATTATTGAGTTTGTAAAGTATGACTGTGGGCATGCTAAGCTGGTTGTTCATCCTGATGTTCCGTGAGTACTCGTCCTCACGTAGAGGAGGGTAGGTCATGTGTGGGAACGGCAGGAGGTCCTAGTCCTTAGGGTACTTTGGACAGATAGGACTAACCTCGGGTGGCAACTGTTGAGGGCATCCCAGTTACTACATTACCCGGGTGCACGAACGCCTGTAGCTACACAGATTTCATACAGTCCGGACAGTCAGTCTAGTATTAGGCCTTGCTTGAAACGTATGATGAAATATGTTTTATATGTTTGAATGTGAGAAATGTATGTTTATACTTGAATTAAATTATATAAGCTTATCCTGTGTTTTCCTGTCCTGTCTGGTTTGGTACGTCCGTTTTTGTCATTGCAATGATCATCCGTGTGGATGTGAGCAGAAGGAGACGAGCTGCTGAAAGAAGAAAATTTGGTAGAGGTAGAAGTGAAGACTGAAGAGTAGGACGTTCGGTCAGTAGTTTAGTATAGTAAGATGGTCGTTCGATTACCTCCCCTTTTGATTTTATTTTGACCGTTCGGTACAAGTTTTTGTAGACCGTTCGGTTAAACTTTCTTAACCTATTTAGTTAATTTTGTAGCTCTTTTATGTAAGGCCGTTCGACCATAAGCGTTCACTCTACTCTAGTGTAAGACTGATCTGAATTATTATTGAATGTGATTATTCTACTATATAATTTTAAACTGTATTTTTGGGATGTTACATAAAATCAATTCTTTTCGGATGAACTATAAATTAGACATCACTTTCTAATTTAAATGTTATTATCCATAAAAGAAAAATGAAATATTTAGAAAGTAGCAACCTGGAAGTTAGTATACGTTGAACCGTAGAAGACAAGTGGAAGGAAAAGAGTAATCTGTTGCGTGCAGTGCAATACTTCATCTCCAATGATTCATTTATTTTTCAGTCTAATTATTTATTTATTTATTATATTCAATTTTACATTAAATTAAGGAGTATTTGATTTAATTATTTAATTTCCATTCGATACAATTTTTTGTTTCAATTGTTTTTAAAATTGTATAATTTCATTCGTAGCAGTCTTAGTTTTAAGTGGTGATAATGTTACTTAAAATTTATCATTATTTCCAAACAACGAATTTGGATTGAAAATATAAATCTATAAAAGATTTGTTTTGTAGTAGCTTGATATATACTTCAGTATCAATTTATTCTTTATTAAAATATTTTATTTTATTTACTCTTATAACCATTAGTGAATATGATTTTTTTTTATCAATTTTACCTTTTATCCGTATATGTTATTTTACTATTATATCTTTGTAATTTTTTTTAAACTCAATTTTAATATAAAAATATATTCTTATATATAAATGAATTCTCTTTTTTTTCAATATTATTCTTTAAATAAAAGATTTTTTAAATTTAAATAAATATCTTATCAATTTTATTTTTAAGTATTGCTTCTTTACATTAATCAATTTTTTTTAATTTGACCACTTTTAAATTAATTATTATTTTTTCATAAAATACTTACAAAATAGATAAAAACTATCTACAATAGACTTATAAAAGTGATTTATATTTAATTTTATAATTATTATATTATACAATGATAATGATTTTATTATCTTTTTATCATAAAAACATGAAAACACATTGCTACATGTGATTTCACTATTTATATAATAATATTTTTCACATGAGAATAAACTAAAAGTATGTGCTCAAATATTCTCAAATGATAATAACTTAGTTAATTATTTATGTGATGAAATTTAATTTAGTTTTATTAACACAACATTATTTAATAAATATGATTATTTAATAAATATATTTAAATTATTTATTTTTGTAAGTCTATTAATTTATTAGTTAGTTTAATTAACATAAAATTATTTAATAATTACATTAAAATATTTTATTTTAGGAACTTCTACTTTTTAATTATAAATTACTTTAAATAAATTTTATTATGTATTTTGAAATTTATTTAATTTCCTTTTTTATAATAGCAGTTTAGATTAAAAAATTTCTAAAATTTTAAAAAATAAATAAAAATTAATTTTAATTAATATTTATTATTATAGTTATTTAAATAAAATGGTTTTTTATAAATTTAAAAGCCTTATACAACTTGCAAAAAAATCAATAAAAATACTTCAAATTTTAATCAGAATTGTTTTAAAATTATAAATATTTAATAATATGTTTTTATCTAAAAATTAAATTTTATTATGTAATTATATTAATTAAATTTATCAAACATTTATAATTAATAAGTTGTTTTATAAAGTCGAAACCTATAAAAAAAATCTATCAAAACTTATTAAATAGTTACTAATTTATGAGGAGGTAGGCACTAGCCTTTCTTTTCCAATAAATTTATAAATATACATAAAAAGATAATATTTTATAATTAATTTTTTTTTACATATACTTCTTTTTTAATATCCCAATTTTTAATATAAATCTAGTTTTATCCTTTAATATTAGAGCATAAAGAAAACAGAGTGCATAATCTTCTAAAATAATAGACAAGTTTTCTAAATATAATTATAGTATTTTAAACTTCTCAAAATTACATAAGTTATTATGAAGCATGAGTGTTATTTAATGATAACAGTAATTCTATCTGATATTTATTTTAGAGAAAATCAACTTTCCTTTCATTTGAAACTTACTTAATCATTTATTTTATTTTATTTTTATAAATAACTGTAGTTTAGGTTATATTTAGGAGATATCATCACTAATTCTTTTGTTTTATAGGTTAATTTTGTTCTTTAGAAGAACATCAATCAAATGGCGTTGGAACCCAGAAAAAGCACTAAGAGCATTAACAGCATGATCTCATAAAGCCAAGATCACACTTGGGCGTCCCTCCAAGGGCCCTGAGCATCATTTGCCTTACAAAGACCACACCTGGGCACTTCATCCAAGGCGTTGAGCGTCATCCAGTTCGTAAAGTTGGCGCCTGGGCGCCCTCCTGTCTGGGCGCTGAACGCGACTTTTGCTGATATGACATTTTTGACCTATTTAATGCTAACATGCAATGAGGGTGACATCTTTTGGCGGCTGAAGTACGAAAACACCTTCTTGGAGCACTTGAAGGCTAGTTTGGCTGTGTGGGAGCTCTCCCTTCTTCTTCCTTGGGTCTCCTCCTCTTTCCATTTCTTCCTTTGTAAGCTTGAGCTCTCCATGACAATAGAGAACTAACTCCATTCTTGTTGGGAGATTGATGTAACCACGAATCTCTTATGTAATTGCAACTGTTCTTAATTATTATAAGCTTCTTTCATTGATTGTCAGTGTTTAATTCCTTCACTTAAAGCTTGTTATGATTTGATCAACCATAGCATGATTTTTGGATTGCTTGATATTGTGTGAATCTAGAACTGGACTAAACACCTAAAGAAAATTGTATCTAGGGATAGAACTTGGACCTTTCGTTGTCTTAGATCTCAATTCTTAAAACGGATGAGCTTGTTAGGTTTTCCAATGGACTGAAGTTTAATAAGTAAGTTTAGGCTCTCTCTACTAATGGATTGGGTTGGAGTAAAATAGTAGTTTGACATTAGCATATCAATGAATAAGACGTAATTTTTACATGCATAAGAGCGAAGTAGGTGGAAATCATACCCAAACAATACCAATTCATATCATTTTTAATCTTTCCTTCTAAGTGTTTGAGTTACCAAAGTTCACTACCATTTATGTTTCATATTTATTTTAATTGCATAAAAATTCAAATTATGGAATCATTCTTTAGTCTACATTAGTTAGAAACTATATGATTGTTTGGTGTTGCATGAGTCTTTTGGGAATAGTCTTACTAATTTATTACTTGAAACAATTCGGTACACTTGTGAAAGTCTTAACATTTACTTTGTTCATCTACATTTCTTTTGTTAAAATGAGTAAACTCACACCATTAAAAACTCTGCAGAGGAGATTTTGAAATATTCTTTGTACAAATGAAATGTTATGTTTTACATAAATCTAATTTAAAACCTTTCTCCTTTGAATTATAAATTTTTGTTATTTTTTTAATTTGAATTAACTAAGCTAGTGAACTAACTCGTTTAACTCACCAAATCGTGATAAATCTAACCAAGTTTAAATTTTTTTGACTCACATGAATCGAGTTGAATTGACTCACTAAGTGACCAATTTATCACGAATAATCATGAATAAGCTGGACCAAATGACCTAATTTAACTATTTTTTTCCAACTCCTTTTATTGGATTGTACATAAACAATAATTTTTATTTGAATATTTTATAATGAAAGACTTTTATTAATAAAATATACATCTTATCATCTTATTAAACTCTCTATATCTATAATTATCCATTTTTATATCTTGAATGTACATATACAAAATTTTTATTGTACAGAATAATTTTTGTACAAAAATTTAATCATACAAAATTTTAATTATAAAAAAATTATTCTGTCTTATTATATATTTTAAAATAAAAATTATTTTTACGCGTTTTTTATAATTCCATTCTAAATTTAATGATATTTTTAGTTTTAATAATTAATATTTTTAATTATATATACTTATAATTTAACCATTCATCCTTTAATAACATATAGTTTTATTACAAGGGAGTGAAGGTTAAGTTTCCACCCATAATAAAAAAAAGCCGAAAAAAAAAAATCTACCTTCCCAGTTCCGTTCAGTTCGTCCTTGTTGGTTTGTTAAGGTTCTCTCACTTTCTCGTCTCATTCTTCTGTTTCTCCGAGATTTCATCGCAGGTAGTTTCTTTCCCTATCAGCCCTTAAATTTATGGCAACTTATTACTCTGTTTCATACCACTGTTCCTATTCCTCTTAAAATTGGTAGAAACTAGCCTTCCTCCTCTGTTGTCCAAACTTTCTTGATTGAACTATTCATGGGTAAACATAAATTTTAATTTTATAAAGTTGCATGATTTTTGTTGTTATACTATATATTGTTCTCTCCTTCTTAAAAGGATAAGAGTTTGCTTTTGATTATGATGACGGGTTTACTTTTATGCATGCATCATGCCATGCATGTTTTGACTTATTGGTGTTGGTTGAGTGAGTGAGTGTGTGAGTGAGGAGGTTTGCGTTGTTCTGTTTCTGTGTGAAAGTTAAGAGCTTGTGTGGATTCGGTGAATTTCTTATTGAAATGAGTTTTATACTAATTTTCTCCTGTTCAAAAGCTTTCATTTTTAATTTAGTCATCTTTGTAGGGACTACAAGGGATTAAAAAAACAGAAGATATTAAAATGATGTATGCAAAGACTAAAAGGTTTACAAATGATCTAGTTAAGGCCTGAAAAGTGATTATGTTAAATAGAGAGATTAAAAGTGTGAATTTTTATAACTACAGGACCAAAAGAATGATTAAACTTTTTTCTTTCTCCGATCTGGTGTTGGAAACTTCGGAATACGTGGCACTCCTTTATCTCCATTTGATCTGTTTTTCTCTTGTATCTCAACTTAACTTGTTATCACTTCGCACTTTTGAAGCTGCAGTTTCAGTTTTGATATGTGATTAAACTGTTCAATATATCATAGTTTTTCAGATTCATTTCGGGTGTCATGTTGTAATATGTAATTTATGGATGACAACAATCTATGAATATGCTCTAGCTGTCAAATAATTACGTATATTTTGAATTCTTTTTATGTTTCTTCTGTATCCTAAGGGCACTTGATTAAGGCCAAAATGAATAGAGAAGGAAAGTAAAGTTCCACCACGTTTACATTTGTTACACTATGCAATTTGTTGACATGCTAAGTCTTATATACAAGAGTCATTGTGTACACCTGCATGTTCAAATGTTAATAATTTTATTTGATTAGCTGTCTTGGGATTTGTTCAATCTTCTGATTTATTCAATGAATATTACACTTTCAGTTTCAACAATGTCTAAAGAAGTTGTTGATGATCCTTCAGCTGCTCCTTTTGAGTTTGAGATCTTGGATAGTGATTCTTACATTGTTAGATCTGTTAGAGCCTCAACCAATCGTGCAAATCCATGGATTGAACCTGAAAGGCTGAAACTTAGACACAGAATTGGTAGAGGCATCTTTGGTGATGTTTGGTTAGCAACTCATCATCAGTCAACTGAAGATTACGATGAGTACCATGAAGTTGCTGCTAAGATGTTACATTCAATTGGAGAGGATCACATGATGACTGTTATAGAAAAGTTCAATGAATTGTATTTTAAGTGCCAAGGAGTTGCTAGCATGTCCTGGCTGCATGGAATTTCCATCTTAGAAGGAAGGGTTAGATTATAACTGTTGTTCATCAATGTTTTGGAGATTCTTAGCTATCTCTTTTACTTGTAGCTGGCTTACTTGTTTGTTTTTGTTCATAGATATGCATCATTATGAATTTCTACGTGGGTTCAATTGGTGACAAGATGGCAGGACTCAAAGAAGGAGGGATTTCATTGCATGATGTTTTAAGGTGATGTGTTTTCAGTTTGTTCAGTGAATAAGCTTTATCATTTTCTGTAAATAGCAGGAGGCGGGAAAAGCAGATTGATACTATGTGCATGTTACTGGCTGCAGGTATGGAGTCAATCTGGCTCAAGCTGTTCTGGAACTTCACTCTCTAGGGATCTTCATTCTTAACCTTAAACCATTCAATGTTATTCTCAATGAGAACGATCAAGCAATTTTAGGAGATTTTGGAATTCCTAGTCTTTTGCTTGAATCCTCATTCTTAAGCACAGGTATGGATAAGAGGCTTGGAACACCAAATTACATGGCTCCAGAGCAATGGGAACCTGAGGTCAGAGGTCCTATATCATTTGAAACAGATTCTTGGGGGTTTGGTTGTACCATTGTCGAAATGTTGACTGGTAATCAACCTTGGTATGGATGTCCTGTTCCCAGAATATACCAGTCAGTTGTTGAAAAGCATGAAAAACCCAATATTCCCGGTGGCCTTCCTTCTTCAGTTGAGAATATCCTCAGTGGATGCTTTGAGTATGATTTGAGGAATCGCCCTTTAATGGTGGACATTCTGAGTGTCTTTCAAAGGTTTGCATATATTTTTTATAGTATCTACCTTGAATTTTTCTGTGACTATGTGAGGTTTTGAATTGGGTAATTTCATACAGTTGTAGTTCTGTTGGGTTTGATGCATTCTATTTAGTTGCATTTATTTGGTGAGGTTTATGTGTGAGAAGGTCTAGTGTAGGGCGCATATGCATTTATCATGGATTTGATCCTGACCATTCAATCATAGATGAATGGCTACGTTGCCACTACTAGATAAACATGTTTGCTCCCCGTTTGAGTTGGCATTATAGTCACTGAAAGGGCACTGACATTTTGATGGGGAGTTCCTTGGATTAGTCTGAGTTCATGTGAAGAATTCCGTGAACATTATGAACATCTTCAACTCTTTTACAAGTGAAACTAGTTTTAGGGTAACTTCTTTAGGATGGTGCAGATAGTATGTTGTAATGGGGCAATGCGATTATCAATAGTCATATATCATGGATAATGTGTGGGAGTAGATATGGGGTTGCTAATATACTCCCCCTTGGTGGGGTGTGTTAATAGAGGACACTTGGATTTATTAAATACTCTCAAAGGTAGCTTAATCTTTTTTGGTCAGTAAAAGGTGTAGCTTGATGACATTTCCTATTAGGGTGTGCCCAAGTCGGAAAGTATCTGTTAGAAGGAACAAAAATGGCTCAAAGAATCAAGTGGCTGGCATGTATTTGTTAGACCATGTTTGTTGCTTAGCTCTCTCACTGCAATAGCAGAGGTAGGATAAAACTCCTATGTAACCTATTTCACACTGATGGTTTTCTTTTTCCTGAAGTCACAACCTTATGTAACCTATTTTGGTATGATTTTGATATGATATGACTATTCATATTATATGAATTTATTACTCACATGAGGATGAGATTGGTCAGAAATATATGATGATTTACCACATCAGAATTGCAATGGTCCCACGGGGATTCTCAGATAGTAGTTCGTTTCGTGCTAGAAAGAAATAGTGTGGGATATGATGGTGCAGTAGTTAGTTTTTATACATTTTCAGTGCCAAGAACTGGTAACCATTTTCATGTATATTTATGAAAATCTTTGTTCTATTTGTTTTTTAAATTCCATGAATCAATTACATACGCACACCACTTTACAACACTGAAATATCCAATTGTATGCATCTTGCCTTGCAGTGCTCTGAATGAATTGGCCAATGATGGAGAATGGAGATATCTGGGAAATGTGAAAGTTAATCCAAAATCAGATAGCACTGGCTACACAGAGTGGTTCCTTTCAAAGGATCATCTTCAGGTGGGTGACATGGTCCGAACTAGAAAGCTTCCCAATTCATGCAGACCTCAAAACATGGACATCCCAGAAGGAACTGTTGTCAGTTTAGAGTCTAACACAGATCACAGGTTCGCCCTTGTGAGGGTCCATGGCAATGAAGACCCTATCAGAATTCATGTATCATCCCTTGAACGTGTCACGTCTGGATTGGTAGCTGGTGATTGGGTATGTTTGAGGGAAGAAAACGAGAAGCACTCACATGTGGGCATTCTACATGCCATCAACCGTGACGGTAGTGTATCTGTTGGATTTCTTGGGCTGCAAGCTCTCTGGGACGGAACCTCTTCTGATGTGGAAAAGGTGGAACCTTTCTGTGTTGGCCAGTTTGTGAGACTCAAAGACACCGTTTCGTGTCCTCGATTTGAGTGGCGTCGCAAAAGGGGCGGCGCCTGGGCTGCTGGCAGGATCTCATGGATTCTTCCGAATGGAGGTTTGGTTGTGAAGTTCCCAGGGATGCTTCCTTTTGGCAATGAATCAAACACCTACTTGGCTGATCCCTCTGAGGTTGAAGTGGTTGAGTTCAGGACTTGTCCAGGGATCATAGAAAAGTATGAACATTTAGAGGATCATCACTGGGCAATTAGACCAGTTCTGGTTGCATTTGGTCTATTCACTGCTTTCAAATTTGGCATACTTGTTGGAAAGAAAGTGAGGAGGAACAACAAGGTCAATGCAGTAGAAATTGAAAGTCATTATCAGAATGCCAATTCTGCTACAACAACTTCTACCACCACAATGAGATCTTCAAATGCTGCAAAACAAGGCAATGGAACATGGGTTCCTTCAGTTGCAAGTATAATTTTTAAGGAAGTTGGTAACTCATCCAACAGTCGGTAGTTTTTGTTTATGTTTTTATGTTTTTGTTTAGTGTTTCTTAACCAAAACAACTACTTAATAATATTATGGAATGGTAGGTACTAAATGCAAGTGTAGATGAGAGTCATAAGGTCTGACTCAGAATCTTGACATTTGTACATATCCTGCAAGGATTAGCTCTGTATATTAAAAAAAACTCATGATTTCCTTTACGAAAATCATTTCATACTTTGAATTCCATTTACCATGAAAAAGTCAAATTTCTCAACATATTAAAAAAGTTATCATCGGTTAATTCTCTCACATTCTAAAAAACGTATTTAAACTTTTAGAGATTTTTCCTATGAATGGTTTAGTGTTAATTTTTTTTAGCCTACCCCTATCAGGTTTTCTTATAGTTTGAACCAATTCATCATCCTCTCTAGTATTAGAATATTCTCTCTCATAAAGTATACTAGTTCATTTAGAAGTTATTTTTAATTCCTTTAAACAAACGAGTCTCCCTAGATATAAAAGAATTATGAATTACAGTTGAAGTTGAATCTAATTATTGTAAATCTTGTAAATAATTCACAATGGGAGTGTCATCTTCCAAAGAAGGTTTACCCGTCAAAAAACCAGATTTCCCTTGCACAATGGGAGTGTTATCTAGATTCTTAACAAAATAATATATATTCACAACACAAATATTATCATGATTATCCATGACTAGCTCAAGCTTTGACTGAGAAATAGGTTGCACCTCCATCATAGGAGTCGTCACAAGTAATCATAGGCTCTAACATAAGCTTTTTATATTTATAGTTAAATTTATTTACATTTAAAATAATTTTCCTTACCTTATAAATTTGCTTATTTTCCAATGTCTAAGAAAGAAAAAAGTTTGAAGCACTAAAAAAAACTCCTAAGGAAATACCACCAAATCAACCAAAAAACTTATCAAAAGATGAATCATTTGAGAGAATAAATTCCTCAAATGAATTGGTGAAACGTTGAAACACTCATAAATAGAGCAAAGTAGTAACAATATGGAGATTTCATAATAAAAGAAAAGATAACTTTGATTCAAATTCTAATTGGTTAAATAAAACTACACTTGGCTACCTTATATCGGGCTACTTCCTTTGGACAAAAAAGGACAAAAATTTGCTTTAGAAATTTATAGAAAATGATAGAGAGAAGAAAAATTTAAAGAGAGGCACGTGAAAAATAAACAAGAATAGGAGAAAGAATAGAAAGGCCACATGCCATACATTCCTCCAACAAATAAAATTCTTTTGAAATACTTGTATTAGATATTTCTTGTTAGAGTATTATATGACTCATTCTAATCACTCTTGGCCTATGTACGAACCTCAATTTCATAAGTCAACGTAAATTTATTAAACAAATAAGTGTAATAGTTGTCCTAAACTTTCTCTAGTTTTTTTTTTCTAATGTCTTAATTTATGTTATTTACATTGTGAAAGAAATTATATATCTTTTTAAGAATGAGTTTATGTACTTCACTAATACTATAACCCATAAGTTGGTTCAACATCCCATCATAGATATTTAACTCATCTCACCCAACATAGTATAGTCAATTTAATATATACACACATATGCCTCCACATATACACTCAACACATACTAATTGAATATGAATTTGTATTGAACTTTATTTTTAGATTGTTTAAGGGTATAACTATGTATGAACAACCTTCATCAGTTAAAACTTTACTAAATCTTTTTCACTCAAATTATCACACTATCACTTTAACATGTCATATCATTAATGTTTCTTCTCAATATGTGATCATGCTTCTAAAAGAGAAATATTCTTTTGACCTTATCTTACTTGAATTTTGAAAGATAACATTTATCATTTAAAGAAAAAAAATATTTGAATGATAGAATATCTTATTTACTATACTCCATCACTCGAGTTATCAAGTGTTACTTGAGTAATAAGAGCTTTAAAAGAAAGATAATTAATGTTAGATCTCTTTCTCTCTCTATCTTCAAATCATAACTTGAATTAAGAATCTTACTTTAAACATCAATTTAGTTACCCTCTTAACATTTATGTTAATTACTTAAACTTTACTAAAATTATCTTTATGTAAAGCTAACTATTAGATCTCAAAAAACAAAAAATAGCTTTTCAAACCAAATCTAATATTTTATCCACTCTAACAAATTTGAATTAATCATTGCACTCATTTGCCACACAAATTCCCTATTACAATTACTATTACTCAATTTACCATCAAACCAAATATCCCGTTCAAACATCTAAAAACTACAATTAACAACCAAATAAACAATCCCAAATAACATTAGCCAAAAGAAGAAGCTATAAACTTACAAAAGTGAATAAGAACTTAAGAAAACACCACCAAATTAATAAAAAAAAAAACTTTTCGAAAAATGATCTAGTTAAAAGATTAAATTTTTCAACTGATAGAACCAGTTAAACAGTTATACAAAGGAATAGGGAGATTTAGTGTAAACTCTAATTCAAATTCTAGACAATTGAATATGAATTATAATTAGTCAACTTCTAACCAGATGATTTTGTTTGAAAATAAGGATAAAAAACTACTTCAAAAGTTTAGAGATATGATAAAAAGGAAAAAGAGAAAGCAAGAAAGAAGGATATGTGAAAAATGAAAAAAAAAAAAAAAACAAGAAAAAGACAATAACCCTTACATCTTAACCTGTCCACTTTCAATCAAACAATACACTCTTTGCATTTTGAAGTTAACTCAAATTTTACACATTCAACTTATTATAAAAAATTAATAGTATAAATTTGGTTCTTTTTTCATTTGATCTATAATTAATTGAAATAAAAATATATATACAAAAAGTAAGTTTCTTGAATTTGAGGTTTCTTATCATTGAAGTAAAATTTTGTAGAAATTTCTTAATAAATTGCAGTGATAACTAACCATAAAATATACTATCTGATCACAAAGCAGTTTAAAGAAACTCTTGATGAAAATCAGTGACGGTATCTGACGAATAGTTAGCGATCTATTTTAACGTTTATTATATCTAAAGCTTTCCTTCGCCGATATGTCCAAATGCGAAAATAATGGCACTGAACTACAGTTGTATAATAAAATTCTACTATTTTGGTCGCCGAAATTTTCTGCCGTTTTATGGAAGCCATAGAAAACCCAACCGTAGTTTCATTTCTATAGTTTTCTGCGTATCTACAAAAGTTCAACATTAAATTAATTTTTTTTAACTACATGCTTAACCCCAACTTAACCATATCTAATGCAACCCCAATGATTAATTGTTAGTTATTAACCTCCGAAAAGGTTTCTAGTATCTTCCCCCGTGGATAGCAGAAAAAGATAATATAATTTCACAAATATCATAACAATATTCATCATTTTATCTATCAAGGAAATGATTCATGAAAGAGATACAATATCTATAAAATTTAATCACACAAAATATCAACACCACCTTCCACCAAAAATCTAATGGATTTTATAAATCTTTTAACTTATATGAAATTCAATTTAATGTAAAACTTAAACTTAATAGCATTTTCATGTCTCTACTAACATTGCTCCTTTGATAGTAGAAAATATTTTATACTTACAAACTATTTCAACCTCAAATTCATCACATAAGTACTTTCACTATAAAACTAAGTAATTCTTCCATGACTATCATCAATCTTAGCTCAGATTTCTTTATTTATTTTACCGTTTTGCTGAACAGAATCTAGCTTAACAAATAATATCAAATGCAAAAGCATAATAAAGAGTTGAAGAAAAATGGCAAGGCAACGAAGTCTACAATTTGTTCGTGGGCTGTTCAATACATCAATATTTCGTATACAGGTCTCTCTCTTCAATATTTGGTCATCAAGAGTTGTTTTGTATAAACAATAACAGAGAAGAACTCCCGAAGTTATCAATTCAGCACCCAATGACTGAACTTTGTTAATCTGTAGTTATGCTTTCAAGTTCGCTGCTAACATCTAAAAGAATGAACATAATCTTCAACTGCCACTGATCTTCTTTAGATAAATTGTATGAGTTCCCACACAAGGGATGTGTTTGTGATTGGGCCAATCAAGCCAAGGAGCATACCTTGTCTGAAAATGGACACGTAAATTTGACTTGGTGAAAAACAAAAATTTATTTTATTTAAGTTTGATCATACATCAATTTTTCTTTTTCTAAATGAGCACGCCAGCAACACGGAACACACCTTATCTTACCGGTTAAAATTTCTCCGAAATCACAAATTTGTGGATCTCAGGTATTATTTAATAATTCTCTCATAATTTTGTTGTTTTTAACAAATTTTAATCAATAGTAGATCGTGTTAAGAGAAATGTGTTGCTAATCTTTCTAGATTTCATTTTGTCCAAATATGTTTTCATTTTCAAACAATTTAAGTTCAAAGAAAACATAGTTAAGAAACATGGAAGGAAACAAACCCACTTCTCCAACCTTTCCCACAGCTAAGTGCAAGAAAACAACCAGTACAAAACATAAGAACTGGGATTTCACCTTGTCTGATACTACTGCAGCAAAGTCGACTGTCATCAATGTAAGTTGCTTGGATTCCCATCATCCATGATCCCAAAGATGTATCATCAAAGGCATAGGTCTTCAAAGACGCACTACAATTTTTTGGGATAGAGCGAAGAATATTTATCAGATGGGCAAAATTGGTTTATTTTGCTTTTGTAATAATTACAAAAGCACCTTATTTTTACTGTCTTTAGTTTTCAAGTATTTGTACTGATAGTGGTAAAAACGAGATTTTGCAATTATCACTATACATATACAAATTCATAAAAAATAGGAAATATAGTGAAAAGAAAAAACCAGGTAGCCCTTGTGTAATTATTAATATACAGATACAGATTCATAAATAAAAGGAAATGAAGTGAAAAGTAACAACCAGGTGCCCCTTGTGTATTATTACTGAAAACATAGTAGCTGAAATTAAAATGAAAACAAATGTATAGTAAGCGTCCTCGAGGAAAAACCATGTATATGAAAAACCCAGAAAGAAAGCTACAAAAATTGCACAAACATATCGACCTTCTAAAGAACATCATAGATACAAAAGGAGACATTTTTTTCGCAGTGAGTCTCACCCCCCCAACCTAGGTCTTAGGATGCGCTTGTTTGAGTCTAAAAACCAGAAAAAGGTATGGGATGGAAAAGTTACAGATCTACAGTATTATTGGGTATAGCATAAAAAATAGCTTGCAACTTAATTTTATGCCAAACTTTGCAAGGTGGAAAGACTAGCACTCAACTGTCAAGTTTCAACTGCCCTCATTTTTACTGTACCCAGAAGATATGAAGTAACTTCATATTTGGTGATAGATGGAAAGGTACGGAGCTGGATTATCTGGATTAACTTTCTGTGGTCATAATGAAGGGACATCTATCAAGAGTTTTGAAAATAGACCAGTTAAAACATAAAGATAAAAATATTTAACTAGATTTGGTATTAGGATTCAGCCAGAAAAATTGGAATTCAAAAAATAAGTATTTCTAACAAGTCTTTGCCAACAGAATTATTTCAGACTCCAGTGTTACCGATATCAGAAAATATTGGAGACAGTAAAAATCCTTTATAAAATTATAACGGAAGTCAAATAAGGAGAAGAGAGTGAAAAGTATTAGCATGATAGAAAGGTTTAATTGTAGGACGAAGGATTTGTTTGAGATATTGATGGATGAGAATAGGTGGAAGGATTCCACATATAATAATGAGAGGATTAGTAAAGGTGGTGAGTTTAGCATTTTCGATGGATCAGCGACTGGAACTAATTTGGAGTTGCAGGAGGGTAAGTTGATTGGGCAGAAGTGGAGATTTGGAAGCTGGTACTAAATTTTAAATCAACTTTCTAATTTCAAATAACTACAAAAACCTTCATTTTATGACTCAACTAAATTAAGTGTTGGCACGTAGGAGTGAGAAAACCTTTCTTCCTTACTACATTATTCATCCCTTTAACGAGTAGTATTAATGGTGATCCCTAAAAAGAGGGACTAAGTGTCAACGAAAATATTATTCAAAGACCCATTTACCAGAAAATTATTAAAGGACCTATAAGTCACCGCCTCAATCTTTTCAGGGATTATATTGAATATTTACTCATGTGCTAATAGATGGAAAGGTATAGAGATGGAATTATTAACCTTCAATGGTTTTAATCAGAGAACACCTATTGCAGAGTTTTAAAAATAGAGCAGTTAAAACATGGAAAATATTAAAAGTAATTAACTAGATTTGATATTTTGATTCGGCCAGAAAAATCGGAAGTCAAAAAATAAGTATATATAGTACATCTTTGCCAATAGAACTTTTTAGTGTCTAGTTATGAGCACATAAATATAAAAAGAAAATTAGGTAGCTTTTTTAGCTATAATGCCAGACAAGGAACATGCTTCTGTGTAGTACAATCAATTAACATCCAGAGCCTCCTCTTTTAGGGTTCAGAAGCGTGCTTTGCCAGCCTAAATGCTGAATGAAGGAACCCATACCAGAATAAAAGAATCCTACTTCAGTTTCTAAGGTTCCTAGTGCATACACACGATATTGAGAACTAACCTGTTTATATTAATGTATTGTGCCAAATTCTTTGAAATTATAACAAGTGAACCAGCTGCATGTCGGAAATACCTGAAGAAAAAATAACTAAATTCTGATTCATTTCATACTAGCAAAATTAAAACAGTTCAATATGGTGATCAAAACTACTGAAAAGTTATATCAGTACACTACTGAGATATAAAGACTATAATTTATCATTGCTTTTGCATGAGACCTAGTTTTACTGAGCAATGTTGGATACAGTGATAAAGAAGGTAAAAGAAAATAATGTAAAACAGAAAAAATTAAAAATAAACTATTCTATCCCATCCATTTGAATTGGAGTGAATGTAAAAAAGATTAACAAGAATTGATAACAATCCATTAGATTCTAGATGGCTTACATCCAGTTTGTCACATCACTACTAATGGCATGTTTGTAAGAAACAAGTAAAGCAAAGACCACACAATTCCACAAATCAATGCTAATAATATATACACCGGCAATCATCAATTGCAGATCACAGTTTCCATTATTTATCAATATGTGTTTTGAAATAGTTTATCTAATTAATCATCACAAGTCATCTGTTTCAACAATCCAACATTTGGCAGATATAAAAACATGTTTAATAGGCCTAAGTCAAATAATTGTTCCCCCAATGCTTGCGAGCATTGATGTTATACTGTTGTATATTGTGAATATCACTCACTTGCTCATTCAAGGATACAACGAGAAAAAAAAATAATAAAATGGTTTCAATTTTAAAGAAAACGAAACTGAAGATAATTCCAGTATAAAAAAAAAGGTACATATTACTCACGATTTTTCATCACCAAATTTCCACCAATCAGGTTCATACCACGGCTTTCCACTGAAAAATGCGCAAAATAAGATGCCTGTTAGTTGAATACAAAAACTCAACCACAAGATTCAACATGTGACAATTTATTTAAAAATATAATATTCAATTTGGATGCACAAGAAAATAAAAGGCAACAAATATTATTTGCGAGTAGGCAAATTAGATAGATAAAAAATTCAAAGCCAACTGAGCTATCAGAAATTAACATAAACGAAAAAAGGCATCCACATCTGATGGCTAACTCTAACTTGCAGATAAACACACTTCTACAATAGTAAACACAAGATAGATAATAAGGAAGAAGCTTTAAAAAGTTCTATTAAAAAACATGGGCAGTGTCAAACAGCTTTTAGCATGATTTGAACCATCTATACTGATAGGAGACTAAGAGTCTATGAGAGGAGAAGGAAGAGTTAGTAGAGTTAGTTACTCTAACTGTCTTAACAGTTAGAAAGGGCACGGGTTAGACTTGTATATATAGGTAGTAGTTATCTGCTGAAAGACACTTTTTGACTACTTGTATTCTTTGTACAGGATTCCTTATTCCTGTGGGGGAGGTTAGGCTCCCATAGCTGCCCTGTTTCTGACTTTCTTGCTGTTAATAATACGTGTGGAGGTTATTCAGTGTTCAGTGTGAGCCCTGTGCGTGTGTTAGTGAGGTTTTCTTTAGGTTTCTTGATTAGAAACCTAACATATACTACATAAAACAGCCCAATATATCCATAAATCAATTATCATAGACAGATATATTATCACAACAAACTCAGATAAAGAAATTACTCTTCTGATATCACTTCTCCTGATTTCATGCATCCAATATATGCCCCATCCTGGCCACGGCGATGATCAAGAAGTTCAATTAAACCCTCTGCTAGGCCAGTGAACAGAGTTAAGAATGTCTCAGTTTCACATCTAGGAAAACGTAGGTTTTCCAAAAAATCTCCTAAATAAGAATATAGATATGCAATCATTACCCAGATCAATATCAATGCTGTCATCAACTTTCACATAAAAATCAGCATCCCAGTTCTGAACTGCAGTGCTAAAGAAAGTTTTTACTTTCTTAGGCAACTCTTCTTGAGCTTCCTCATGACCTTCCTGATGTAATAAAAACAAATGGTCAAGATATACACTTGGCTTGTTTATCAAGGTTCAATTAAAAGGAAGCATATTCAAATGAGCATTGATATTATATCAATATATTTTAAATAAAAAGAATAGAGAAGCAAAATGGTCTAATTTGGATAAATAGCTTAATTAAATGCATATTTAACAAGCATACCAGATTAGAGCCTTATATACTGAAATAAGCTAAGCAAAAAAAGTTAAAGAAAGTTTACAAACTACTTCTCAAATAAGCACTCTATGAACTCTTCCAGGTGCACCCATAAAATCATAACCATAAGGTATTTATAATCAATCAAATTTAAGATAATTAAGTACTTCCTGTTCACTGACATTATCCAAGGTAAAATATTAAACTTATTCAAATTTACAATAAAACAACTATCTTGCTTACTAGAATCAGGAAATCCTTTGTCGAGCGATTTTCCGCATCAATATTTCGATCTAAGCTATCACCACGATTAGCACTGTCAATTAAAAAGTATTAACTCATATGGAACCCTGAATAATTTTATCATGGAGTACTAGATTAGGGAAATAAAGAAGATAAAAAACAATTGTAGCTTAAAAAGAAATCATGTGTACAAAGGATAAGTAAGTGGAGAAACCTCCGACCAATAACAAATCGAATGACCACTCCTCTTTCTTCAAGTTTTTTCAAGGCATCACCTGTCAGAAAAGTGAAGATAAGATGTTAATTGACTAAGTAATATTGAATTGAACCAGAAGGTAACCAATCATCTTCAAAATAATCAACTGTTTACATTCTCGTAACTCAAAATGTATGCAATATATCAAATTTGTTATATAACCTACCAAACCAAAAAGATTATGAAAATGTTAATGGTTAAAACTTTCAAACACAACAGATGTACCCTAAATATGAACAAAAAATTATCAAGGCTTTTAACACTAAGTACATGATGAACCATAGTTTTAACATTTTTCTACAGAAAATAATAAAATTAATCCTTGGAGCTCAAAGGTAGAAAACTAGAAATTCTAAAATCATGAAAATAGCAATAAACCATCAATGTATAGATCGAAACCAATCTTCAAAAAAACTTTGAAAGAACAAACTAGCTAAATAAAATAGAATAAAAGAAAACAATGTCCAAATCAAACCCAAATCCAAACTGGGCGTGTCAAAATCACTGTCAAATTCAAAAGAAAAAAAAAAAGTGCTTCAAAAACAAAATATCAAGATCACTATCTTTTACAAAAACAAACCACCAAACTCAGTTTGCATCACAACCAATGAACTTGATCCCAGTGAAGACAAAGCAAAAGAGCACATAGCCTTATGTCAACTGGCACCAAATCCCTCTCCCATCTCCTAACTTAGCATTATCTTACACTTCCTTCATATAAAAAAAAAAATTCTTGAAACGACTCAAGCGCGTATTAGAGAATTTTCTATGACCAAAAGAAAAAACAGACCTCTGGGCATCCAAGACCCCCTGAAGACATTTCTCTTCAACCGACTTCCAAATCCAGTATACACACCAATAACAGCAAGAAGCCTACGATCAGAAGAGGCGCTTTTCTGGCCCTGCCCCTTGAGATACCCTTGGCTCTTAGCAAATGTCAATTCCATCTCAGCTTCCACAATCCTCCTCTCCAGATCCCTGTAAAGCAACACAAACACACTAATTCCAGTTCCATGATCCATCCACACCAATAGCACCCAAACAACACATCATTGAAAGAACAAAGCTAAAATTAAAAAAAAAAAAACGGAAGAACAACTTACCTGCATCCTAGCACCATTAATTTATCTTCTACTGTAAGAAACTTAGGCCTCTAGTAACCACAAAAAAAGAAAAAACGAGACAATAAAATAAGTTTGTAGACTAGAAATGAATTATTATAATATAAAACAATAATAACATCAGAGAAAATTCAAGAAAAAATGAACCTGAGCTGAATTCTTCTTTAAAAGTCCGGAAAGTAAATTTCGGTTCTCTGCGTCTTGCCATAACCTAACAATTCCAAAAACAACTATCACTCACAGCTGTGCTTATTTAATCCATATCAGTAAAATCTTTAGCTTATAAAAACAATAAAAAAAAACAAAAACATAGAGCAAAACCGTTACGTTCAAACCGAAGAGCATAATCGTGTTGCGAATCACAAATCAATGCGTAACTAAGCAACAAGATTAATTCGATGGATCCAAAAGCGATTCGGAGAACCGATTTGAAAAAAAGAATGAACCGCTTGAGAGCGTACGTACCTGCCAGCGACGTAAAGCCAGGCTACGCAAGAGAAGAAGGCCATGACGAGGGAGGATTTGGAGGTCGGAACGGGCTTCGATCTCCCTCCGCCGCCGCGCTTCGTCGTCGGTAACGTATCCATCTCCGACCAACGCTCGCGAACCGGTGGTGATGCGAATAATCGCAGTTCGCAACTCGATCACTGCTCAATCACAGTGATCAGAGACAAGGACTCTGTTTTCGATTCAAAGTTTTCATTTCTTCTGCAATTGTAATTTGTAACCGATAAATATATAAATTTATATAACTATAATAATTGTTACTGAGTTTTACTTTGGTAACTCTGACTTTACAGTTCAAATTTCCAGATTTTTTTCAACTTTCTTTTATTTTCTTATTTAAACACGCCTTTTTCTTCAAAGGTGTTGTTTGGCAAGATGTATCTAGAATGACTTAGGGTGTTATTTATTCTCTAGAATGACTTAGGGTGTTATTTATTCTCAGTAAACATTTACCTGTAAAAATTGACTTCTATCATATTTATCTTAAATGATATTTTTAAATAATTATTATAAAATGGAAAAATAGATAAAACTCCATTTACTTAAATAATGGTAAGATTTTTTTTTTAAAAACACAATAATAAAAGTTGATTGGTATCATCTTAATTTATTTCTGATTTTTTTGTTTTTTTAAAAAATTGAGTCGAGTTCTTCTCTGTCATAATTGAATAAAACATGCTTAGATAAAATTTTTATAGAAAAATTCTTTATTTAAATGAAAAAATCATATAATTTTATGAAATCATGTGTTATTTTTTGAATTTGTGATAAAATATAAGAAAATATGAAAAGTGATAAAAATTTAAAGATAATAAATAAAAAATGCATGGATAGATTTAACAGAATTAAGTCTTTTAATTAATAAATTTTACATGTAAGTATAAAATATGTATTTTTTAATGACTGATAGTAAACTATTTATGTAATTTAATGTAAGAAATTTACGGATAAATGATAAGAAATAAACTACTTAAGCATTCGATCTCGATTAGGAATATTTTGGATTAATAATAAAGACTTAATTTTTTTTAACATGTTTTTAGCTAATTTTTTTTCTTAACTTAAAAATCATGAAAGTGGATTTCATCTTTGTCAACAAAAATTTTTCTGCATAGAAATTAAAAACCTAGCCTTAGATTTTTAAAATTCTACCATTTATATATTAGAATCTAAAAATTTAGCCGTAGAACACTGTTACAACTTTAATGGCATTGTACTTTGTATTTATTATTAGGCCTGGCACAATTTAATAAACTGAGTACAGTTATCAATATTATATTGTACTAAAAATAATTAAACTTGTTTTAACTGAAAACTAATTAAATTAGTGTATAGTTCAGTTAAAACAAAATAAGAGTTTATTATAAACTCTTATTTTGTCTCTCTATGTAAATTTTCTTTTCTACAAAATAAATGAATTATAATTACACTCATATGTTGTACTAAACTTTCGAAAATATTAATTTTTGAAATTATATGAACTTTAAATAAAATTATAAAAACGTGCTATAAATTTTATGAAATTTAAATTCATTGTAAAAAGGGTTAAATAAAATTTGATCACTTAAATATTAATGAGATTGAATAAAATATTTTTTCAAGAATTAATTATTAGTAAAAATAAATAATATTATAGAATTTTAATGATTAATATTTCATGTAATCGATTTTTTGTTGAATTTTTTAACATTTTTTATTTTGAATATATGAAAGTATTGTTTATATTATTTATTAATTTATTTATTTCAATGCTATTTCAATATTTTTTATGACAAGCATTTAAAATTTTTAAATTTTATTATTATTAAATGATTTAATCATGACGTATTTATAATAAAATACTATTAATAATATATGGGTGCTTGATTTTGAAATATTGAAATGTCTTACTTTGTACATTTTATTACCCAATATAGTGGACTTTTTTTGAGTTGATCTTGAATCCAATAAGAATGGCTGGAAATCCAATAGAGGTTAAACCTTTTTGTGTATTTATTTTGTGCTAGCATGACTAGATGGTTTCATCATCCCTTTTCTTTTGGAAGTGTGATAAGTATTTAAATTACTTAATTTTAGATTATTTTTAACACTTAAAATGCATCCAATTAATATATTTAAGTAAATAAACATATTTAACTTAGAAATACATAATATGGTAATGAGAATTGGTTATTATCATGAGTAGTGTTTTTATCCCATAAAACAAGTGAAAGTGATTTTATTAGTATGACCATCATGAATAATGTTTTCATCAACCCATCTTAATAAAATATGACAAGCTTTCATAGGTAATATTTTTATCATAATAATTTATAGAAATCTTCATTTTCACTAGATGATTCTCAAGCATATACTCATCCCTATTAATCTAATGAAGTTTATAATGTTTTGGATGGAAAAATTGTGAGAAATTTAACATTTACACCAACCTAGTACTATGATAATTGTAGCATGATTTACTATCCACAGTGAGAGAACATGACATCTTAGAAATTTGATATTTGGTTTGAAAAATGTTTTTTCTTTGGGATGTACTAGGATGATAAGGAGTGATCTTCCTAACAAGAAGTGCAAGGATAAACAACTTCAACATGAAGATCCTTTCAAGTTGGCTTTTCTTCTTCTTCAAAGGTTGAAGAAAATGAGTTGCTCACATCTTGGATGCTATACAAATCTTCCCCTTAAGGTTATGATTCATTTGTTGGGGTACTTAAAAGAGTTGTGGTATCCACCTAAACACTTGAAACATGTGATCTTACTAGTACGAGTGTAGGAAGAAATTTCTTTTCTATGTATTTTTTTCCTTTAATTTTCTCAAGATTTTGGGGAGGATTTATCCTTAGTTTCTCCTGAAAGCTAATTTCCTCCCTTAGCTCTTACTTGTTGGGATAATAACTAGAGTGAGCATAGTCTTTCTTTAAAAAAAAGTACTCTCAAATTGTGTTGTTTTACCTTGATACAAAGTTATACCATATCATTTAAATCTTTGTAAGGTAAAAGCTTAACTTTATCTCTTATCTCAAGGTTCAAACCACCCATGAACCTAGCTATGGTGGTATCTTCTTCTTCCCTTATCTCAAACCTCATCATGTGAAACACCATCTTCTACCTATATTCTTCTACACTTGTGTGTTTTTGTTGGAGCTTTTAGAGTTTGTCCATCATTTCCCCATTATAGTAAGAGGGCATGTGTCTCCTCCCTATGGAGATGCTTGTCTCTCACCATGGAAGTCCACCAGTACAAGGCTTATATCTAGAAGCTAATGGTAGCCAGAGGCACCTTTCTCTCCTCATTGACTTGGTGGTAAGAAAAAAGTTATTCCACCTTCATTTACCATATAAATATGGAAGATCTACCTTAGCCTCCCTAGGTGTGTGTTCTCTTCTATTCCTACGTGAAAGATGTTGATAGTACTCATTAAGTCTCATGTTGTTCTCCTAATATTGTGATTCCCCATATTTCAAGCCTCAACTAGAATGTCTTTGACTTTTGCTTATTTTTATCTTACTTTGAACTTCTCATTTTTGTTTCATTAACCTAAGTTCCTCTTCTTGAATAACAAGTTAGGTTTCTCTTTCAACTCTTTTTTTCTTCTTTTTTTTTCTATAGAGTCTCTTGTTTTCTCAACAATTTGAGTGATTTAAGATCTTTAATAATATGATTCAAACTTTTTTATTGAAGAGTTAAAATCATTGTCATTGTGGTTAATAGGATGTTGGTGCAAGGTAGCTCTAGAAGTGAGAGATAAATAGAGTTTGTAGACATTTTATAATTGTTTTGCACAGACATAATATAGGCAAACTAAAGAGTAACATGGAGAAAAATGCACCTAATAATTTATATTGGTTCACCATACTAAGGCTACGTCTAGTCACTTAACCAACCTTGACTAATCAAATCCCTTAACTAATCATCTCTAGGTAACAATGAATATCATTCTCTCCATGTTACAAGTATAAACCTCTCTAGGCATCCTTCTCAATCTCTCCTTGAGATCAAGAACTTTCAATTACAATAACGATAATAGTTTCTCATGTAGGAGAGTGTACTAAAGCTCAAAGTGTATATTTCATAATGTGAACGATATTACAATGGTTAACACGCCACCTAATCTCACTCAACAAATTGACTTAACCCTATAGTCACAAAGTATTATATCTATGAATATTTCTTGAATGATTTGACAATTTTGCAGCCCTTTGGTATTTACACTAGTGTAAAAATATTTTTTATAGAGACTTTTTTATACTAGTTATAATCTAAACAGTATAAAAAGTGACGCAATAACGAAACTGAAAATAAGATAACATTTTTTATACCGATTATAGTTATAATCGGTATAGAAAGTGGGTGTGGTGGCCTTTTTGTGATAAAGAAAAAACATTTTCTATAAATTATAACCAGTACAAAAAGTAGTTTCTTATTTTTTTTATTACTGAACACAAAGGTTATCTTAAAGCATCATCTCTCGTTTAGGGTTCTCAAGCATTCTCTCTCGTATAGAGTTCATCGCGGTTTTAAATCTTTAGCTCTGCGACAAGAACAAGGAGGTCATGGCCTTTGTCGATGGGATTAAGTTGTTGGTCCGCGCACTATACACGGGAATTGTGACAACAAAAGAGAATGCGACATGCACATTGTTGTGGATGTCACAAGTGGAGGAGAACAAGGCAACAATTAGGTAGTCTAGTTCGATTCCAACATTGGTGAGCCTTCAAACATGGTGGACCAGTCGTTAACAACGTCGTTTGTTATCGAAGTAACATGCATAGGATCTTGTGCCACTTATGCCAACCTTGGTGTAAATGTATTAATAGGTGGTGGTGCCACCACACCTGCAAGACTTGGAGGGGTAGTTTCCTTCAACGACGACGACGAAGATGGGTTGATGTCAGAAGGAGGAGCTTAGATTTGTAACTGGAATGGTTGATGAGATAAGGGGGTTTGGGTGTAGGAAGGTAGGGTTGGTGAATTGAAAATGGGCTCGGGGAAGGTGGTGTTGGATATAAGCAAGACCCATAAAAACACTCATTTGTTATATACTGCACAATAACCTCCCTGATCATGTAGGAAGAATGGGCAACTAGCCTAGCTCCTGATTTGCAAGCTCAAATAAATGAGACACTAAAAGAATAACTCCACATTTTGTTTTGGAACTTTTAACCTTGTCACTCATGACGAATATCGAACACGGAGAGAGGAAAGTATTCTTGGTGATCGTAACATTTTGTGGGCAATTAGAGGAGGCGGTGCAACTACCATTGTTGAAGTTACACCTATGAAGGCTTCATGAATGAGGTATTCTTACACATGACAACATCCGAACATGTTTTCATAAATAAAGTTTTCAGACTTTTCTTTGTATTTTTCTTTGTTTACTAATAGAAGAATTTTCATTTATCTCTTTCTTACCTTCAAATCTTTTTTTAAGGTTGAACCTTTTGTTGTAACACAAGTAATATTCCAGTTGAATGTTTTTGAAGCTTACGGAGTGGAACTTGCACTTATTGCACAAGCCTTTATGGGTAAAAAGTTGTATCTTATCCAAGATGCTTATAATTTGTTCCAACAACTTCAACAAACTAAGATTATAACTTTGAGGAATGCTCCCTGTGTTTATACTCCAATAAGAAAGTGGTGACTGATTTTGCTTTAGAAAGAGGTCTTTGTGCATTGCTTATTGGGTTGCTCGATGAATGTCGAACATGATTGAGACTAGATACCGATAGAAACACAAGAATTCATGTTACAAAAGGTGTATAAACCTATCATTTTAAATGTACTTTTTATATCGATTATGTGCTTAATTGGTATAAAAGTGACACTTTCTATACCAATTCTAGAATCGGTATAGAAAAACTTTTTTAACTAATATAAAATGTCTTTCATGCACTAGTGTTCTCTCATATTCTTATCTTTTTCATCTTGGTATTTATATTCACATTGTGGTATTTGGTCGTTGATGCTTATTCAATTGAGTTTAATCTTCATATCTTCAAATATCTTCTTGTTACTTCATTTTTAAGTACTTGATATGAAAATCAAAGTGTATTATTTCATGTGAATTAGCAAATCTTTCCTTATATGTCATTCAACAATTTGAATTTCAAACTTCATACCATCATGTGGCTTCAATCATATGGAGATTCTCTTGTATTCTTTGATTTGTAAAGTATTTCTTGCTCGTGCTTGGTTGATAATTGTATGATAATATTCATAATATTCAATGAGAAAGGATTTCCTTATATATATATATATATATATATATATATATATATATATATATATATATTCAATAGTCTTGCTTCATAATCCTTTTATTTTGATAATATGATAATCTCTTGATTGATTTGATAATCAAATTTTATTGTTCAAATTTCTTTGATCAATTTGGACTTGATCTTTGTATCACCTAGTGATTTGTTAATTTCTTTTCACACCATCTGATGATTTAAACTTGACTCATCTCATGTGTGCCTTGAGTTTACTCGTCTAGTCATTCTTCCATTTGAGTAGTTTAATGGAAGCACTCATTTAGTATGGATATTCAACATTCAATTTAAGGAGTTACTTTGAGTTGTCTAATATTGATACTCGTCTAGTATCTTGTTGTGCTTGGGTTGATTCATCTAACATTTTGCTTTGACTTCTCTACTGCTTGTAGGAGTCTAGTGTCTTACTACATCATGTTAACTTGTCTAGTCAACATATTTCTTTACTGAGTTCAACTAATTTAAAAACAAAATTTGAATAAAATTCAATGTAAAATATTAATTTAAATAAATTTAATCTTATTAAAAATATTAATAAAAATATCATTAGAACAATTATAACATTTATTAGAGGTGGCAAAACGGGCCAACCAGGCCTGGTTAAGCCTGACCTGGTTAACCCTGACCCGATATTGGTCTGCTAAAAAGGGTCGGGTCGGGATGAAAAATTAAATTTTAATGAAAATATTATTATACATTTATATAAAATTTAAATTTGGTCTTAATTTTGGGAGGGATGAAATTGCTTCAATCTTTAAAAAAATAATTAAGATAAAATTGAGACAAAAGGACTAAATTGATATTTTTTGACATGACACTTTCTCCAATCGTGACAAGTGACACTGTCACTACCACGTCACACTATCTTTGCCACATGAAAGAATTAAATGTGACAACTTTTTTTTTGAAAAAAAAAATTAAAATATTAAAAAAGTAAAAAAATAAAAAATCACATAGTGACACATGATACTGACACATGATACTGACTTAATGCTGTCACTAGTATATTATGGAAAAAATCAAATTGCATCACATTGTAAAAAATAGGATCCAATTGAGATTATTTAAATATGAGAATAGAATTGAGATTTTGAGTATGAGGAACTCAGGGTTTTAACCTTTTATTTTTTATTTTTTTATTCTTTTTTTATTTATCAAACATAACAAACCATATTTTAACATTTATTCTCTTTATTTCTTTATTCTCTACCAAATATAAGATAATGCAGAACACATAAATATTGAATTAAAATATATAGCTTAATTATATTGAAACACTAATGTTTAAGAGAATATGAAAACACATCTTATCCAAAAGCATAGATAAAAAAATGTTAAGAAGAAAAGATAAAGCAAATATTTTGCAACATCTCAAACTGATGGTTGAACTTCTTATACCTTACTCATTCATTTTCACTTACAAATAGAAATGGCACCTGCCTGAGACAGGGACATATAGTGGATACCTTATTCCTTTCTTAAGTTCTACAATCATGACAACTTTTTTTTTATCAATCATATATTCATACTCATGGCTAAATGGGGTTTCGTGGGTATTTTCAATCTTCAAAAGAATAACAATAAATATATAAATATATAAATACAATAATTTTCTTAATTTTTCTGGGTTTTGGAGTAATTCTTTGAGGAGTTAAGGAATTAAGGTAAAACGAGGTAATTAAATTTTTAGTTTGAAAACAAAAACTTACAATTGTGAGGTTGAAACTTTGATAAGAAAAAACCCTATAAGAGCTACTTGTGATTTTGTAATTTGTTTGAGTTGTTGTGTGTAATGAGATAATGAAAAATATATTGTCTGCTTACAAATTGATTTGATGTTTCACATCAGGATGTATTTGAAAAATTATAAATGTTTATGTAAAGGACATTGATATTTTACACCATTTTTTTTACACCCATAAGATACTACTATTTATTATTATTTATTTTCTTTTTCATTAAAAATACAAAAAGTGAGATCATTTTACTCTTATAAAAAGTTGTTAAATGGTAATTATCGATGTCAAATAACTTTTTGACAAGAGACTTTATAAATCAAAACAAATAAAAGTTTGATAGTTCTTGACTAATCATGTTCATAATTTGAAATTGAAGTATGTTACAATGTCTCTCAATAAAAGTAAAAATTGAACATATTTGTTTTACTAAGAAAACCTATATATACAATCTACTTGAGCCATTCCATTTGCCTTTTTTTTTTCTTGTTACACATCTTTGAATAACTCTCATTTTCACATGGCATTGATAAATAAACCACCATGACTTTGAAATTTTGTTGTCCAAAAGGCTTCAATGCATAAAAATCCCTTTTATCACTAATTCACCTATTACCATAAAAATGGACACTTTCTTCAACTCTCTTTTTCTTCACATACTTCTTTATCAAGACCTTTGTTGATTTATTTAGTTAACATTTTCCATTTGTGCCTATTGACAAATCTTGGATGTGATTTTCCTGCAAATAAGAAATCCATGATGAATAACTTACTTTAACAATATACAACGATGAAATTCACATTAACATTCTTTCTAGAATTAAATATGTATTTTTATCTCCAAACTATTATAAAAATTTGTGTTTTGTTTATAAAATAAATTATAAAATATTTTATTCTTACATTTTGGGAAAGTCATGTAAAATATCTTTTAAATAAATAATAAATCTAGTGTTTTTTATATGATAAATAAAATTTCACAATAAACTATAATATAATTTCCACATGCTCTTTGTTAAGGAAAATATTTTACATGACTTTCACAAAATAAAAGGAAAAATACAAGTTTTTATAGTAAATTGAGGAAAAAAACACATATACCTTTTTTTTTTCAACATTCCATGATATAAGAAAAAAAAAGTTTCAAAATAAGTTTCATTTTAAATTTTCAATATTTTTTCTTTCATTTCTATTTATATTTATTATAGTGTTAACAATGGACAACAAATGCTTCAGTATGAATAAATTATTAATAATGATAAGGTTATCCAAACAAGATTAGTCCCCCTATTAGACAGAAAATACTCCATGGTAATAAAAAAAAATATGTTTAATAACTTTTCTTAGTATATTATATATCTTTATTTTATATAATTATTCCAAAAATCATACCCTTTTGATTTCTAATTAGATATCAGTGCATAAATATTTGCACAGACAGAATATTAGTGATGTTTTAATTTTTTGAAGACCTGATTTACTTGTGTAGCCACCATGTAAAATTGCTTCTTTACAACCATGGCTACAAGCTCACCTTGAACACTTTCCATTTACATGAAAATCACAATTTTGTTACTTTCCTTGAACATGACAAAGCCCTAGATTAAGGCATTGTTTGCTTTTTCAACATTTGAATAACATTTAAGTGTAAGTGGTGGGAGATAACCAACCAAAGAAAGAATCAGTATTGGAAAGAATGTGCTATAATCCCACCTTGGATATCCTATCTGAAATATTAGCTATCACAAAGCCTGCAAATACCTGCAGCTCAGTTCCAAAAACAAATCCTTTAATATGTGAACAACCATGTTGAAAGCTTTGATGATTGTGTCATCCAAACATGAGTTGATAAACATCACATCATGGTATGAAAACTATTTCCTAGGTTATGGATGAAACCTCTTTCATGTAAATCATAACTATGCAAGGAATTATGGATGTGGAAGACATACTCCATTTGATGGTAAATTTTACTGAACCAAAAAACTGAATCATACATTATTGGACATAAGCTACATATAAATTTACTAGAACAACAAAAAGCAATGTGCCATGTGGAAGCTACATCAACTAACTTCCTAATTGATATGTAACAAGTTTCTTCATAAGGACTTTTAGAAAAAGGAAAAATGAAACGAGTTTCTCCATAAATTAAAATTAACTTGTGCCAAGTTAAAACTAAAAATTTAGAAAAAATATATGCAAGAACTTCTATATATGTAAGAATAGCACCAAAAAACCAGCAGAGAACCTGAACTCGTAAAAGTTGCATATATCTTTAGCCATAACAGTACCTGAGCTGAGCCAAAAATGTACAATACTGAATAATGCCGACCATGGATCAGCATGTCAGCCAACATAGCAAGAGGAATGGTGAGTGACATGCCCAAAGTGGCCACAATGGGAGTTGTCCACACAACACAGAGTGCCCTGTGTACATAAAATGAACTCTAGTTTAAGAGTTTGGATAACTCTGCATGTATGTGTGAATTAGTCAGATTCATTTCATTTACCAGAAGTAGTCTGAGAGAACACTTCCAACAAATCCATTGGCAAGCACCACTTCATCCACTCTAATAGAATGAGGAATACTAAACTTAGGTTCAACTCCTATGGCTGACAATGGCCAGACTAAGAAAAACATACAGGGAAATTAGCAATTTAGTTTAGAACAGAAATCAAAGTTAAAAATGAGCACATAAAAAGGAGTGGACTCAGAGAACCTCCAAACAAGACATTTATCAATAACTATAGTCTATAGAGTCATTGCTAGTTGAAAAACTTACTAAGCCACCATAGTGCTAGAAGTGTAAACAATCCAATATATCCAAACAGCTTTTGCACATCAATCCGTTCTCCTTCTTCCCCAGAAGCTTTTTTAAGAAGAACTGTGAGACGTTAAGATCAAATAACCAACTCACCATTTGTCTAAATTATCTGAGAAATACAGAAGAAGAAAAAAAGAACATGAACAAAAAGCTAAGACATTGTCTAACCTGTAAACAGACCATATGTAATGGCTGAGAGAAGTCCAAAAAGATCTCCAACAAGAGTGCGCTGTCCATTGCTGAACACAAATATCAACTGTCAACGCCCAAAAAATAGTATTACAGAGAGCAAGAAGCTGATAATACATGAAAGACAACAAATTGATTCCTTAATGTTCAGCATATGACCAAAACAATTAGCTAACTTTTGCACAGATTTTCTGATTCCTCTGGTCTCTATTATATAATCGATGAAACTTACATTAATACACAAATGAAATGGGGAGACATAGATTTCTCAAAAATGTGATACAAGACAAAGAGGGATAATTTATGAGAGAGATATAAAGAAATTCATAAGCTTCCACCTAACATCTTATGCCCTTTAAGGATTCTACTCCCTACATAGTATAGAAGTCGTAACAATATGGTCAACATCAAGGTGGCAATGTATGTACGCAATTGGAAACTGAATAAATAAGATACTGTCCAATGTTCTTTCTGAAAAAAAACGGTAAACATGAGCAATTTGGATTGAGGAACTTTGTTAACAAGCTTAGAGAGTATATGAAGAAAAAGAACTAACTTCTACAACCTAATGCTAAGTTCTGTTATCAGTTAAAATTGAAAGAAACAATACATAAAGAAGGTGGTTTTTCTAAAAGCAATATGAAAGGCTTACGAAGGATTTGCTAGAGCATCATCTGTAGCCCATGTTTTCCCCAGAGTTGTCATCACAACCCCGGCCATGCTGACCAAGACAGAAACTATTTTTGCTATATTCAAAGTCTCTTGCCCCATAAGCACACCAATGAAGAGAGTGAAGAGTCCTGAAGTAGATGACAACACTGTTGTGCTTGCAACACTAGTTCGTGCAAGGGCAGCATTTGATAGATACTGAAAGCAACACAAAAAGAATTTACCTGCTAAGTGAATTTTGTAAGGTTTAGTTAAGTTTAATTCACCAAATGGTATCAAAGCTTATTAATGATTCATCCTAACGAAGTTTGTTAGACCTACTCTATTGTCCTCTGTAGCCAAATTAAGACATGCTAGAATTTTTGAAAAGTGTGTAGGTGTTCATGTATTTCATAATAGTAGGGAGCTCATGGACCAGTTAAAAGATATAATCACATAATTTAGTTGAAGGCATGATTTGGTTCTGCTTAAGTACAAACCCCAGATATCAATTTTAAGTTAACTACCTCTGTTAGAAACCAGATAGGTGCAATGTAAAATCCATAAATAGCAATTTCTCTTGTAGTAAGTTGTTTGTTTGCCTTTGTCGCATTAGCATCATTATATTTAGCCACCAATGGCATTGATTCTTCATTCATTGAAAGGTCTGCATCACTATCTTTTCGAGCCATGCTCCCCATTTCCACTTCACTGTTCCTTTGCCCTCCACTGCTCTTGCGAGGAGACATAATCCGGACAGCAAACTCATCCCCACCTTTTCCAGTTTTAGAAGATTGTTTTCTATATAACTTATAAAACCAGTCCTTAATGAAAGCTACTGGGAGGTACACTACCATAAGAGAAGCTCCAAGATATGTTACTGCAAATGGCTGCTTGTAATCTATAAAAATATCCTGTACGAAAAAAATAACTGAGAAGCATTGTACATACAAAGCTTTTTGGATGGTGGGACACTGCATGTTACTGATCTCCAATAAAAAGTTACCCCTTGAGAAGAACCTCAATTTTTAACAGTTTCAAACAACAGAAAATTGACCATGTGTAGATAATGGATTCAGAAATAGAAATTCCATATAACAGAAGTAAATGCACCGACTTTAAAATAAGAAATCTTCAAGCATACTCTTCAATACATAACATCCTTTGATGAACATATTTAAAACACAAGATCACAAAATATAACCGGGAATAGTGGTCCCCTCAGACACATTATAATGCAGGTCTGCAATTTTCATAAATTCAAAGCCAAGAGGACTGCATGGTTTTAGGCTAGCTATTCTTTGCAATCAAATTATTCTTGCATATGGAACTTCCAATCTCATCTAGAGGTTTGTAGATTGACATGTGAAGTTTCAACTTCAAACAGTGTATCAATGCAAAGGTTAATCTTATGATTTAGGAACCTTCAAAACCAAGGCATATTATGCCAACACATCATCCTAATTATTAATTGTGTTTTTGACAGGTCGTCATATGTTGCCTTTTTGTTTCACATGGGTCTTTCCTTGAGAAACAATCTTTTTTGAAACACAATCGGACACCTTCTTAGCGGGGATTTGAACCATGGTTCATCACGTTATAACAGTAGACCTAACTCCTATGGCACAGAAGGTCCTATACCTATATACCAAGACAACAACCCCACAATTGTTTCATTATATCGAGCTGGTACCAAAGATGCCTAAGGAGAAAAGACATAATTTTCACCCGATGGAAAAGTACACACACCCACAAACAACAACAAAATACACACATATCCACATTATCTAGAAAGCATTCACCCCAGACTCCAAACAAAATCCATTGAAATTACATGCCTAAAGAAGCTTGAAAAAGGGTAGATTTTGAAAGCATATAATTGGCAAAACTTTACCTGGGTGACTTCAGCAGAGGTGACCCATATGATAACCACAGTAAGTATGAGGAACAATCCTGCCTTGTATCTCCACCCCATAACAAACCAACTATACCCAGATGGAAAAAGCCACAGGAATTGCAGAGATCCACACGCTTCTGCCTCTGCTAGATCCCAGAATAACCCTTCAACACATTAATATGCCAATTCCATCACAAGAACAACACCACGGCGAAGAACATGACTCAAACTTGTTTACAAAAATTGCGTGAGAAGATTTTGCAGGGAGGTTGGATATTCTAACGACAGAAAAGACATAGAAAATGAGTGGAGAAATGAAACAACATGGAGAAAATGATCGTGTCAACGTCAAGTTTTAGTTTATGAGAATTGTCTCAACGCAATTCTCAAGCATGTCAACGTTACTCGGTTCACAAACTTGTGAAAATGCTTTTTTTATTTTGTGCATTTCCCTTTCTTTCCTACTATCTTTCATTCTGGTGCCCACCCTTTCAATTCTGTTTATGCATTCTCGTGTTACACAACATGTGCTTCCTTTCTAACCATAAAATTTGGAGTAACACCATTTTTCTATGAACCGAAAAAATTGTATGTATAAATAGAAACAGAAGAAACTATAATAATTTTCTATTCCTTTAGAATACAGTGGTTTCCAGCAGTAATTATCATCAATTCTTCATGGATTAATAGAATAAAAGTTTAATCAATTAAACTTAATTGAGCTTAGTTAAATTGGGTTCGCAAACATTTTAATAAGTTCAATCTAAATTAGCGTCGTTAAACTAACTTAAAAACATCGTTAAATTCATAAGCAACAACATTTAACTTATATTATAATAGACTCTTCTTGTATTGATTTAACCAAAATGAACGAATTTAGACATTTTAGTTGGGATTAAATGAATTTGTCCAATTAACCTAACCAAAGTAAGATTTATGGTGTTTGTTTATAAAAATATATATAAAGTTTGAGGACTTATTAGGACGAAAATGAAATTTAGAGTATTTATTTATCGAAAGGATGAAGTTTTAAATGCTTAAATATTAAATGATTAGGTTAGCTTAAGTTCAATCTATTTAAATTATCCATAAAATTTATTCGTTTTTCTAGTGATACATATACTATAGAAAAATTATTCTTTAATACACTTAAATTTTTTACATTAATTTGATACTATCCTTTTCTATTTTTACTCTATCAAATTCTATGCTATAATAATGATGAATATTGGTTGACACATTATAGTGCCTTGCATTAGAAAAGCACTAAAATAATAGAATCTTCCCACTAAAATCGCTTTCTTAGTATTTAAATCTCTATTCTCATCCTAACTTAAGTGATAGAAGAATATATTATTTGATTACAAGAAATTGAGATGTGAGTGAAGTGGACTAACCTAATTTGGACTTGAATTTTCAGAATGATTGTGTTAGTTAATGAGTCACTGAGGTGTTGACAAATCAGCTATCGACAAATTGGTAAACGATTCATCTTCCTTCCTCACTTTTTAAATGTCAAATTTATTTCTATTTATACCTTTTTTCTAGTTTTTAAGATAATAATAGTTGTTTTTATTATCATATATCATCTTAGGTGAATAGAAAAGTATTATATTTATTATTTATGCATAAATAATAGTAAGGAAACATATAAAAAGATAAATAAAAAAATATGATTAGTGAAAATAATGGAAATGGTAGTTAAGATGGCATTATGTCGTTATCCGAAAGCTTATATAATGACTTAAGATAGAGACAAGCATTCGTTTGTGTAAGAACCTGGCATGTCCCATTCTTTTATTTTTCCTTCTTTTTATGTTTCTTCTTATTCACATGTTCTTTTTTCTTTCTAACCTTTTCCCTTCTATACTTTTTTGTTTTGTTTTTTTTTCATTTTTTAAGAAAAAATCCTATCATAACTTATACAACTATTTTGTCCAAATAGGACATAGCTGAATTTAGAGTGATTTCAATTTTTTCCCTAAGATATTTACTTTTAATGTTTTAGTCTTAGTTAAAAGTATTGTGTTAAGACAATATTGTCTAATAAGCCAACACCGTTTATTAACTGGTGTTTTGAGGTTTAACAAACCGTTAAGAGATAGGAAGACTTTATAGAATGTTTCTTTAAGTGCTTTACGCTTTGCTCATTCGTACAAGTTATCTTTGTAAAAACACATAACATATGACTTCGTACCAAAAGAACCTACCTACAAGAAAGTCAATGGATCTGAGTAACAAACCTTTTTCGAAGTTATATAAAAAGGATCGCATGAAGAAAAGATAAGAAGACACTACAAAAAAAATCTTATTTAGAGGGGGTTATTTTGGAGAGGGTATAAAAAACCCCCTCAAATTAACACAACTTAAGATGTTTAATTTAAATTATTTAACTAACAATGTTTGTGGGAGTTTTAATTCCTTTTAAGAGAGGTTTATAACCTCCTCAAATAATAATATATATTTTTTCTTCATTTACTAATTCTTTTACATTTTTCCCTCTAAAAATTTTATAGTAAGTTTTCTTTTAACAATCCTAAAATTTTATTCCCTTTTCATATCTTAAACCCATCTGCTTAAACCACTGAACCCTAAAATCAGTTCCCCCCTTAATTCCATCCGCAAAATCAGTTCCCCCTTCATTCCATCCGATTTCTCCCTCGCAGGTACGCAATCTTCCTTTCTTCCTTCTTCTATTTCCTGTTGTCATTCATTTCTATCATTTCTCCTTTGGATTGCCCGTGTTTCCTTTTCCTTTCAGATTCGCAGTCGGTGGACGAAGCTGCAACGAGGGTTCTGCGGACCGGTAGACAGCGGAGCTCATAACGTCACGGAGGTACATCGTTCTACAACTCTTTGTGCTTTTATTTGGTGCAGCGTTTTATTGAGTTCATTCTGCGTCACTTTAGTGGGTTATCTTCTTCCCAGTTTCAATCATGTTTTTCCATAATGGATAGGGGAAGATTTTGGAGGGCTTGTTTTCGTTGCTTTTAGTTCTTCTGTTATTTTGTAGTTAGGAGGACTTCTTATTGTCTTCTGGAACTTGTTAATTACTATATTTCCTGCAATTGAAATATGTATTTATACTAATGCAGATTAATGCACAGTTATATTTTTCATTTCGATTACGTACCCGTCCTACCTTTTGACAATATATATATATACTTATTATTATTGTTTATGTAAAAGGAGTTAGTATGTAATTGGCGTTTTACTTATAGTTAAAGGAAAAAATGTGTATTAACTTTTACATTCATAATCTATATATATATATATATATATATATATATATATATATATATATATATATATATATATATATATATATATATATATATATATAATGCTACAGGTCATCATGCAGATATAGTATTTCAAATCCATGATTTTATTTCTTATCTGCTATGACCACATATCTCAATGACCTTCCGTTTGATGCAATTTGAATTATGTCATATATGATATAGTTCTTGACTACACATGTGTGAATTTTATTTCTGAAAACAGATTGGTTATTTGAAAATATTCGAAGGTTTCAGACTATCAGTAATATTTAGAAAGTTAAATCTGACAATTGTGAAGTTAATTGTACATGACATAAACCAGTTAATTGTACTCAACAAGTGCATCATACTCCTCACTGAAGAGGTCTTGTTTTGGAGGGCTTGTTTTCGTTGCTTTTAGTTCTTCTGTTATTTTGTAGTTAGGAGGACTTCTTATTGTCTTCTGGACCTTGTCAATTACTATATTTCCTGCAACTGAAATATGTATTTATACTAATGCAGATTAATGCACAGTTATATTTTTCATTTCGATTACGTACCCGTCCTACCTTTTGACAATATATATATATATATATATATATATATATATATATATATATATATACTTATTATTATTGTTTATGTAAAAGGAGTTAGTATGACGAAATTATTCAGGAATGCAAAGCTCTCAATAGTCGCCTTATAAATTTGTAATCCTCTTCTTTTCTTCTATTACAAATATCTTTCATATGTGAAATTATTGTTGTTTATTATTTAGTGCATTATAATAAACTAAACTGTTTTGCATCCTATTATTCTATTCTAGCTGGTCTTTTTCCATCCAATTAATTGGGAGTTTTGTTTTGGAATCCGGTTTTTTAAATCTTTTGTTGAATTTTTACTCTATACTTGTATTCCTATATTTGTTTAGGAAGTTATAATCTGAAATAAAAATACTTTATATGAGCGGCTGGTTATTCCTTCAGCTAGTTTTAGGTTGGAACTTATCCTTAGTATAAGAGATGAGTTGAACACTTTTCCAAGGGATCATCATCCTCATCTTCTGTGTTTATGATTTCATATATATATATATATATATATATATATATATATATATATATATATATAATATGTATGTAGGTGAACCTAGTGCAAGTAGTGTTGAAATTGTGATTCCTGTATCCCACATAAAATCCAAAGCTCAGTTGTTAATTAAGCAATGAAAAACCTATAGAAACTGTTACTCTTTATCCTTTGCCAACTGCACTTGCAGTGGAGATATTAACAATGATTCCTATGTTTGTTCATTTTTTATTTGTTTGGTTCTTATTATTGAGGCTTGCATACTTGATTGATATATACTGACATCTAGACTCTAGACCATATTGAGATTGCAGGTGGCTCTAAACCTATCTCAAGAAGAAGACATGAGATGGTACTGAGATTAGCATATATGACGATTTTTAGTATTTTTCAAATTTACTATTTATTTTAACTTATCCTTTTATTTAGCTTTTGGATAGTGGAAAACTGTCTAGTCGTGGAATGTTATATATTGAAACTCATAAAAAAAAAGATGGCTCATTTGTAAATGAGGCGGCAAAGGCTATAGCGGTAAGTTTTACTATAATATGATATTTTCAAACATTATGCTTCAATATTTAGATCTTTAACTACAACTTGTTATATGCCTACAGGAACAAATTGAAGTGGGTTTGAGTCAAAGCACTACTGATGAATCACAGGTTTCCCCTCATGATGTTGTTGGTAGAGTGTTAGGCCCAGAGCATTCTGGGAGAGTGCGATGCATGGGTTTGGGAGCAGCTCCTACTAACTCATTCAGAAATACAAGAATGCGACTTTCAGATTTAAGCATGGGTTCATCTAGTACTGCCACATCATCAGCATCTACTAATCAATGGGAACAAAAGTACATGAATTTAGAAGGTGCGCTGAAAGCATATATGATAATGAAGGAAGGAAAGATTCCTGATGAATTGGCTACCTTCTTTGATCCTCAACCACAAGTAAGATACTAAATAAGTATAAGTAATATGCTTGATATACTGTAATAATATACCAATTCTGTTTTATGAGTACATGCAATTGATGTGGCTACCTTCTGATGAGACATTCACCTACATGTTAAATATACCAATTCTGTTTTATTACAGGGGAATAGAATGTGATGAACAGATGAAAAAATCAAAACCACATCATAAAAATTAAAAATAGAGACACTTAGAGATGAAAGATATTTATGATTTAAAATATCTAGTAGTCGAGAAATGCAGTGATCAGTTCTTTAACCTCATAAGAAACACATAATTATAGAATTTGAAAGCTTGGGATAGGAAGTCTGTCACAGTTGATATATGGAATTTGAAAGCTATAATTAATTAATTATTTCTAGCTTTTCGTTGGGTGGAGGGCCTACACCCTGCAAATTCTGAATCCCTACTATTTGTATGTCTGTTATTTATTAGATGTGCATGCAAAATATGTAATGAGAGTACCATGCAAACTACAACACAATGCATATCCCATATCCACTCTCCACTGTCATTCTGTAATGTTGTGCATTTCCCCTACTTCTGCCACTGTCATTATTATATAAACAGCCTTTGGTTGGCGTGATCACTCTATATATGCAATCGATAATTACCATGATTCTTAGAGGATTTTGCATTCGTTATTGGAGACCCAGTTATATAATTTGAGTTATATTATATTATTTTGAAAGACTGAAATGTAAGAAAGACATATCTCTAAGAATATGGCTAGATGTTTTTGCAAGCAATTAAAGTACCAGCGAACGCCGGGCTCGAACTAAGGTAGGCTCATTTGGCTTTTTACTAGAATGGTTGGCATGTAAATGTAATCAAAATTTGTTGGATTCTTTTGTTCCACTGTTGCTTTTAGACTCAAATTCTCCATTTTCCGATAACTTTTTCTCACTTGGATTACTTATGGTTTATATGGGGTGTAATTGATAGTGACAATGAAAAGTGTTAGTGGACATGAACCATATTGTACTTTGTTTATATATTCCGAAAAATCCTTTCAGCATGAAACATGTACGAATATTAAGCCCCTAATGCAAACTTTGCTAGTCCGAAAGAATGTCTGTCTTGTGCAACGTGTGGTATATTTATATTCTCATTCTACTCAGCAAAAACAATCAACTTGCTGATATGAAGGGTTAGGTTTTCGTATGACTAGTAAGATAGTAGCAATTAATTTTCACACACTTGTTTCTGGTGCAGAATTACATCCCTTCTGTTTTAGTGATTTTGAAACAGTCTTGTTGTTAGGTTGGTGAAGGGAAGGGATTAAACAGGGGTTTGGTTGATGGTCAAACCGTGAGGTAAGCTGGTGGTGGTGTGTCTAAGCATCTGAGTAGGTTTCTAGTTTGGAATAGTCTTTCTTTCTCTAGGTTAATTAGTTTTCCTTTAGATGTTTAAGGTGCTATCTGATATAGTGTAAAGTTTAGAGAACCGTGGGAAATACTTGATGCAATTGATACAGGGGCTGATACGGTAACTAACAGGTGTGGCTAGTGTGCTTAGAAGTAATTAAGGCTATTATTAATCAACCTTACAAACTCATATGGCAGTCGAACTTTGATCATCAGTTGTTTATATACTTGGTAGCAGTTTAGACTTGTTATGTGGAGGCCTGCCTTTTAGCTATTGAACTATATGTCTGACTTGGTAGGTTGTTAGAATTGATAAGAGTGAATTTGATTATTTCTTTTATATATTATTTACAAAATGTGAGTACATGTAATTGAGTTTATTTTATTAATTTTTTTTTATATTATTTCAGCAAGCTCCTGATGCAAATGAGCCAGAGTCTCCTTTGGGTGCAAGACAATCATCTGATGGAAGTAACATTTAGGAAGTTTATGATATTGTTTTAGGATAAAACTATACCTAGTTTATTATGAATTGAGTAACATTTCTTTCTTTGTAACTACTTTTGTAATGAGATTACATTGACTTTTAGTCTATCTTGATGTGACTATAAAATTGTTTCTCAATTTATTTTTCTAAATTTCTTTCCATTCAGGGGCTTTTGTTGTATGATATTTTTTTTTAATCAAATGAATCATACTTGTTTGGTATTTAATAATTTTAGAAAAAAATTAAATTTATTTAATTTTGAAATTGAAAAAAAAATGGAAATAGATAGTTATTATATATTTTAATAATCATCAAACAAAAAACGATATTATATATTTTAATAATCATTAAACAAAAAAGTGACAAAAATATAAAGGAGGTTAAAAACCCCCTCAAAATAATAGTCAGTAATAGAGGAGGTTTTTACCCTCCGCCGAAAAACCCCCGCAAATTGAATATATAGAGGAGGTTTTTACCCTCCGTAGAAAAACCCCCGCAAATTGAATATGATACCAGGGGGCGAAAAAAACCCCCGCAGATAATTTGTGGCGACTCAAACTGCGGGGGTTTGAAAAACCCCCGGAATTTATTTAGCGGAGGGTAAAAACCCCCGCAAATTGAAAAAAAAAACCCCCTCTAAATAAGCTTTTTTTTGTAGTGAGAATACGTTCTGAACTTTATGTTGTCTTTTTTCTCTTAGCTCTCATAGTCTAACATTGTCTTTGAAAAAGAAAAGTTTTATTACAAGTTTTCAGTTTTATTTGTCTTGAAACCTTCTTCTCTCTGAGAGTTATAATATGTACTTGTTTTGTAAAAACACCTTTGTTGTGTTTGTATATTTATAAGTGAATTAAAACACTTGGTTGTTTAACTCAGTGGAGTTAAACACTCTAGTCAATTAGACTAATGAGATACCAAGAGTGGTGAAACTCGTCTAATTGGTGGGTTAGTTGTAAATCCAAGTGTGGTTAAACTCGTGTAATCTTTTGAAAGATTAGTGAAACTCCTTAAGAGTGCTTAAGGGAGAACTGAATGTAACTCAGTTTGGAGCAAACCAGTATAAAAATAAGTTTTCCTTATTGTTTTCAATTTTAAAAGTTTTGCTAAAACGCTTTTAGAAACACATAAGTGTTTAACACTCATTGCAAATCGTCTAACCCCTACAAAAGCACTCAAAACACTTATTTGTAAAAAGTTTTAAAAACTTTATTCAAACTCCATTTCTAGAATTTTTCCTGTGTTTCATTTTGAAAGTTTGCTGATTTTGTCACTTGAGAAATAATATTCACTTAATTAGTTCAACTTTTAATATGTGTAAAAGTGTTGGTACATTCTACACTTTCATTTATTATTGTCCAGAACATAATAAATTTTTTGATAAGGAGCCTATGCTAAAATTTAATCTCATTTAAGTATAACTGTTGGGTCTAGAATCATTGATTGTTCGTTAGGTAATAATAAATGAATTGAGGAATTAACATTTATATTGTCTTTGGCTTAACACTTGAAATATGATTTTATATGTATAATTTATGGTCATTAGTGCATTTTAAACTTTCTAGAATAATTAAACTATGTAGTTCGAAATAGAATTTTAAATTTTGCATTACTCACCTCATGAATGAGATTTTAGTCAATCTTATGGAGAACCATAATTTCTTCTATATTTGATTCGCCTATATATATAGTTTACTGCTAAATTTATTAGAAAGTCTTACATTTTCCATAAGATATATCTAGTTGCTTTCTAGTTACTTATGAGATTGTTTTGCTACCTCATCTTGCTAGACTACAAATTTCGATTCATGTATCATAATTTTGATGAAGTTTATATATATAAAAAATTATCTTATGATTCTAGATTAATAAAAGTCAAATATCATTAAATTAGAGAATTCATGTAGATATATCAATATGATTAAAGTGTTATAGGATATTTAAAAACTCATGATTCTACATTAGGGCTAGAAGACAAGATGAAAGTATTATCCTTATCTTTACCTAATAAGAGAATTTTTGAAGATAAATTTTTTTGTTATTGGGAAGAATTTTGAACATGGGTTTTATGTAATGATAACAATGATACTTGAACTCTTGCTTTAAGTGCAAGACTTTTAGATTATTTGGCTGAACCTTATATTCAACACCCATTTTTCAACTCAATCCAAATTAATTAAATAAGATGAATGATCAATTCATCCAAGCATAAAAGCACAAACCAAATCATTAATAATGAATAATAACAATATTTTAGATAAAATAGTGGTGGGACAAAGAATTAGAGTAGATTATATCGAACCTTAATACAATAAAGTTTAGTTACTCATGTTGGTAATCTTTTGATGAGCCCTTACCTCTACCAAAGATGGAGGAGGGAGATCAAGGAAAATAAACATGTTTAGGAGGGAAGTTTCTTCATCTTCCTTTTTTTACTTGATTTAGTTTTTGTCTTAAAATAAAACTCATGTTTCTATTATGTTTTGTAGGATTGCTAGTGACACCTCCCCTTTTTGAGATTGCCACCTTTTAAAAGAATGGAGGGTCAAGGAAGAGCTTAGTCCAAGCGAGTGTTTCTCACTACACTCTCACTTTTGCTAATAAGTCCTTTAGAAGTGGAAAAGGAAAGCATCTTGGAGTAAGGCCATCATAGGCACTTGGGGAGAGAGAATGCACTTTATGATGATTTTGTAATGAGTGAAGAATATTCTTCCCTTCCTCATCATTAAGATTTTCTAGAAAATACTTTTAGATTTTGCTAGATAGTCTTTATGCTTTGTATTATTTCTAAGAGGTTATTATCTTAGCCTATTTAAGATGACCTCATCACCCGTTATAAAGGGTTTAATATTTTATTAGAGTAAAGTTATTATGTTCAACTATTTCTAGAGGGAGTTAAGAGAGTCTCCTCTTGTTGGAAGTCTCACGTCGACTAGTAATAAGGTCAATTTAAAGTATATAAGCATGTGCAAACCTTACTTTACAAGTCAGTTTTGTGAGATTGAGTTAGACTTAAAGTTCACTTTTTAACATAGTATGAAAATGGCTTAGAGCATATCCTAGCGAGATTTGTCTTTTTAACATGTGTGTTGACCTCCTAAGTCTTATCTTGAACCAAGGTTCAAGTGGCAGCACCATCACTTATCTTAGATGTGGCTTAGTATTCCAAGTGGCGTGACCACCTTTCTTCCCCTTCCCCTTCTTGTCTGTCCATCTTTTATTCCATTTACCTCTACTTCTTTTGTCCATTTTACGCTTTCACAATTTATGATGTCTTTGCTATCTTGTGTTCTTTGTTTTGTTATCTTGAACCTATCATCTCTTCTTTCTCTTAAGTCTCTTAAAGGAAACATTCACATCTAGATAACTTAATTATCTTAATATCTAGTGGGAATCTTCATTAGACTTTCTAAATCAATCATCAACACAAACACCTTGCATTTACTAAAATTGTAAGATGAACACTTATCATCTTCCTAGCAAGCATATGGAATAGACATCTCCCTCTCATACTCTCTTAAGATATTACAATACATTTGGAGAGAAATACTAAGAAAAGAACTAAAGAAGAAGCTACGTAATAACAATGTAACAGTATGTTTTTATAGAAAAAAAATTGTGGCTTCATCTCCATCCTTAAAGTTTCAACAATAAAGGTTTTCATGCAAAGTTTTGTTATGGCTAAAGTTTCTTGCTCTAATGATCTAGCCTTGAGGTTTTCTTCCTAGGAGGGTTTCCTCTGGGCTATAGTCTTTTTCAATGAAGCTCCAACTCTATAAATCCACTTTTTGAGGTTTCCTTCATTAGAGGATTTCCTCTTTGTCTTTAAGGCCATGTTTGTTGCTTCAGCTGTGTATACCATTTTGACTTGTTATAAATCGCCTTTTAGTGCTTCAACTTCAATGCTAAAGCTTAGCTATACAATTCTTGTATTCTTGCAAACATGCTACAATTTCATTAGGAATAAGTTAATTTCATACTAAACCAATTCTCCATACAACATTCTATATTTTAAGGCAAAAAGAATTGATTTACTCTAAGATAGCTTAGTTTCATGCAATCTAAGTATCAAAATCATGTATTAAAATAAGTAAATTAAACACTTATCAATCATGTATTGATGGAAAATTTTTTGCTTTTGATAATTCACAAAGTCTCACTTTCTTCTATTATGGTTGCGATTAATAGATCATGTTTTTTTTAATGTCATTTGCTAGAAATTAATTGATTCTCAAAAGTTAGATGAGTTGGGAAATGAAGCAATAACAATCTTGTGTCAGTTGGAAATATATTTTATACTTACATTGTTTTTTTTTATACATTTGATAATTCATTTGGTGAAAGAGGTATGATTGTGTTTGTGCTTCATATGACATCAATATAATTTGTTGAGAAGATTTTAAGAGAATATGTTAATTGTATTGTTAAAAACATTGCATAAAAAACTATTCAGTTTTGTTTGATATACATATCAAAATCTGAAGTAATATGAATTCATAATATTTAATAAGATGAAAGTTGCAAAAAAAACATACTTAAAATATGGGTTAAAATACTAATTTAGTCCCTATTGTCATTTGGTTTTGTCAATTCAATCCTAATAATTTTTTTGTTCAATAATATCTTAATTTTTGTCAATTTTATTCAATTTAGTCTCTTTTACTAATGCCGTTTGAATAATTAATAAATAGTGAACATTGTATGTCATGTGCTAATTCGTGATTTTCTTTTAAATTTTGTTAATTTTTTTTATTTTTTTATTTTTAAAAATGTTCATGTGTCAAGTCAAAATCATGTCACATATCAAGGTTAGTGACACGTGTTAGTGTCTTATATTCTATTTGATCTTATATTCATTATTTTTGTTTAATTCAGCCCAATTGGTTTTTTTTAAAATGAAGCAATTTTGTCTTTTTCCAATTGAGACCAAATTTATCTTTTATATCAACGTTATACTGATTTTTAGGTTAAATTATTCAATTGATTTTTCAACCTAAAAATCACATAAAATATTAAATAGTTTATGTGATTTTTAACCTCCATTAAAATTTTTAACTTTTAACCCATGGTGTTAGTTCTCACTTCTAAAATTTGTATTTTGATTTTAAACCAACTCTAACCCCAAATTAGAAATATTTAATAAAAGTATGAATTTAAATTAAAATATCAGTATAACATTTATATAAGAATTAGATTTGGTTTCAATTTGAAAATGGAAAATATTACTTCATTTTCTAAAAAAAGTATTGAATTAAACAAAAATATATAAACACTAAATTAAATATAAGACATTGACACATAACACTGTTACTACCATGTAGCACGATATTATGTTGACAGGTGAACATATTTTTAAATTAACAGAAATTAAAAAAAAATTAAAAATCACAAATTGACACCCGACATATATTGTTTATTTGATATTAACAAAAAATTAAATTAAATATAACATTGATGAAAGTTAGAACTTATATTGGAAAAAAAATATTAAGACTAAATTGATAAAATTGAACGAAAATAAAAATTAAATTAGTATTTTAACCTTATATATATATTCTTATTTTTATATTATTTTTCCTATAATAACTTATTACTTATTGAAATTTTATTATTTTTTAATATTAACTTTTTTTGGGAAACATATATACATGATGAATAAGATTCATTAACTCTGTTTGTTAGCCTAATAAGACTTATTGACTTTCATAGATGTTATGAAACATGTTTCATAAACATAACTTTTAAGCCAGACTTCTAAATCGATTAGGCTAAGAAGTAAAGAGAGACCTATAAATAAAAAAATAGGTCAGACTCGTGTAGTAAAAACTATAAAATAAACCAATTTAAATTCATCAAAACCTAACTTAACCAAACCTGTTTTCACTTAACAATTTAGTAAAGTTTGAATGAGGAGAATGGGCATGTCATTACCATCATCATTCATTCTTTCTTTATTTTCTTACTCATTACGTGCAACATAGCATATGTAGTGTTGCATAAAAGCAAATTCATTCTACTTCTTATTTCTATAAACTAGACTGCTATTTTTTCAAACTTCTTACCTTATATCTGATACTAGCTGTTGAATTTTCATGCATGCTCCTCAAAACTAATAATAACTTTGCTTCCACAAGTTACAAGGAATTTTATAAAACAAATATAAAACAAGTAAAATGATTTTTTTTTCATAAGATAAAATTACTTTATAAAAAAATTATTAATTATTATTGTATATGAATTAATTTTGACTAAAACATTAATTTGTTTATTTTCCTTTTTCAAAGTACTTAAAAAGTTTGTCCAAACATTTTAGACATCTTAAAAGGTACTATTGAATCAGTGACCAAGATACAAGCATGATAACCTATAACAGGACAAAAGGACACGCAAACTCAGAGAAAAAAATCATCATTATAAAACCATGAAAACTATTCGGTAGGCTTAATTATTGCAATCTATAGATATATGTAAAAAAATTGTTTTTAAATCAATATATTTAAATTAAATACAATTTTAATATAAGTTATTAAAATTTACTTTCTATAAATTATAAGATAGTATGGTATGTTTTTTTATTTTATATACATTCTGTGCCGTACGTCCTTATTTTATACGACAGAAAATATGAAATAACTATATTTTTCTTAACCACCAACAACATTAATTTTTATCTTTATTTTCAAAAGAAAAAATGTAAAAAATAATATATTTGATAATAAAATTGTGTTTGAGATTAGCTACTCTTAAGACCTATGCCTAGAGCGGTCAAAAGAGTGTTGCTCCCTACACACCACCTCTTACTTCCTCCACCTTTTTATTACTGTTTTGTCCTTCAGTAAAATTTTATTTTTATGGTTAATATTTTTGAATTTTTACCTACTCCCAACCCATTTCAGTAACATATACCCTACATGTAGTGGCAAACACACAATCTCTTCTTTCTCTTTAACGTTGAACTTTTTCCTCTCATTTGATGTGTTGTGTGAGACTGTAGTAGAATTTCATTACGTGGTATGCATGGGAGGTTGCAAAGGTTGGTGGTAGTGAAAGGAATTGATCAAATGCCAAGAGTCGGTCTTGATGGTGTGGTGGTGCTCGAAGGTTGCAATAGTGTTTCGTCCAAGTGTGTAATCAAATAAACCCTAAAATAAAGATTTAACCTTAAACAAATGTCATCCTTTAGCGGATGTTAACATCCGTTTAAGGTGAAACTGATGTCGACATCCGTTGAAGACCAAACGGATATCCCACATCCGTTTTGGCCTTCCCAACTCTGAGAGACAACCAAGCACAACAGCATCACATGATAAACAGATATACAGATTTAAACTAACCTGGAATGGAGATGAAAAACTAGATCCACCGCTAGATCTACGCTCCTCCTCTACGCTTCTCCACACCAGGAATCAACACCAATAATGGAAGGAAGCAAAGGAAAGGGAAGTGGGGAAGAGAAGGTTGAAAGAAAAAGAAAGAGAAGGAAGAAGAAAACCTTGAACGGAGATGGGAAGAGAAGAAGAGTGAAAGTTGTGGTGTGGTGGTGGGGTGCAACTGTCGTAGGAGTGAAAGTGAGAGGTAAATTAGGGTTTTGAAATATGTTAAAAAATTCCAAAAGGTAAAAAGTAAAAAAGTTAAAGCAGAAGGGTAGTTTTGGAAATAAGATAAATTGGGGAGGTGGAGGGAGTAAGGGGTGGTGGAGGGAGCAACACCCAAAATGGATAATCCGGCTCAATCTGGCCTGGTTCACCTTGGGTTGGTCACTTAATGAGTCAACCCAACTCGGTTCACTTATTAGCGAGCTTAAAAAATTTGAACCTGGCCCGACCCACCACGGGTTGGTGGGTTAAACGGGTTGTCTCACTGACTCATTTAGTTATAAGTTTTTCTTAAAATAAAAAAAAAATTACAATTTTTTTAATTAAAATTTAAATAAATTTCACACTAAAATGATTTTAAACTCCAAAGACAATTCAAAATAGTATTATACAATCCAAGCGTAATCTAAAAACATGTACAAAAGACGAACAAATAAGTTTTTAATATTGATAATTTTTGTATCACTTGTCCATCTATAATATTAGAGTTTTGAATAGATAAATCTATAATATTTTTTCTCTTAAAACATCGTCTTCTTTATCACCATCTAAAATATAATAAAAAAAATGCTAACTAATAATATTGAAACACAAAATAATAAATAATTTAATTAAATTAAGTTGGTTGGTGAGCTAACTCGGCTCACCACGGGTTCAACTCAGGTAAGTCAGATTCTAAGTGAGTTGGGTTGAAAACTAACCTGCAAAAAGATTACATTTGTTTCAAATTCAACTCAGCTTAAATCCGTAGTGAGTTGAATTGACTTGCGGGTTACAATCTATTTTGACAGTACTTGTACCACTGCTTAGAAACAAATTTTTGATATAAGTTTTAGTTGCACACGTTTTTAGCTTGTAAATTTTACAACGAGTGTGTATTATTAATATTATTTTCTAATTTACATATAAATATAATAGTTATTTATATGCAACTTTCATGTTACGTCAACGAGCTCTAAGAATAGAATTACTTTGCACTTCTTAAATTTCGGTGACTCCCATTAAAGATGTACAACGAAGTATTGGTTTAACTTTTAATTTATCCTTACCTAGAGTAATTTCTAATTATCTTTAACAAAACTGATAATATTACGAGTTTATAGTAGGAAATTAAAAAGAAAAAATTGTAAACGTTAGAAAATGCCATTTCAAGAAAGAGATAGAAAATAAAATCTAAATATTGTTATTAGAGGAAAAACGTTATTGTTGGTATAAAAATGGAACTACATGGTACAACTTAAGAGTTATAAATATTTTTAAGTGATCCAAAGATCAATAATTATGAATATAAAATGAGGTAAAAAAAAAACAGACAACCAATAATGATTCATAACATCGACTTTGGTATTGAAAGATAGGAGCAAGTGTCTTGCTAGAAATTTAATAGAAAAAGTTATCTAGAACGCAACCTTAGTGAAGAAAAAATAAGACATAATTTTTAATAGATATGTACGTGTAATATATTATTTTTTCCTTTCACAAAATTATTATAATTAAGTCCAATATTATGAACAACTTGGTCAAAATATATTATGAACAACTTGCTCAAAAGTTCTTTTTATAAAGATTTTGGAAATTGATTTGCTAAATTTATTTTCATAAATCAAACTTTCTTGATTTCTATATCTCCATTATTTTCAACATCACGAGTGAAAAAGTGTTTTTGAAAGAATATATTTTCTTTTATCCTTTTTACTATATTATTCTTTTAATTGAATAATACATGTATTATATATATATATATATATATATATATATATATATATATATATATATATATATATATATATATATGTATATGATTGTCGATATTATTTTTCACGGGTTAGAGGTAGTTTTTTTTTTAAATGTTGAATGATAAATCTTAACCAAACCCATTTATAATTGATCTATTGTATAAAATGTTTACGTGAATGCGTAATGTTGTTATTATAGGTTGTTTCATATGCTAACAAGTGTCACATGAAAAAAAAAAATCTTTGTGATTGAGTACAACGAGATATAACAAATAACTTGGATCTCCATGATTAATTAGATTTTATTTTGAAACAAGCTCATATTCAATGTATTCTTAAGATAACAAAATATATGTTTTAATGTTGTTTTAGGTTCAAAATATGTTTACAACTAGTCTCCACGTTGATTTTTCCTTTTATGTTATAAATTTGAGATGTACATATTTTTTTTCATTATAAAAGGTTAAAATATATTTTGGTGAGATCTTTCCAATAAATTATTGGGATTCCTCTTACAAAGACATTTTAATACTCAAATTAGGTATAATGCAGCAAAAGAAAACGATAATAGTTATTTTTTACAATAGACAGTAGTTGTGTTTCAATTCAATTATTTTAGTTGTGCTTTAATTCAGACGAACTTTATTGATTAATATTATATGTTGCATAATCTAAGAGCTATTATGGAAAATATTAGTTAAAAAAAAGAAGGAAAGAAGAGAAAAAGATTAAGAACAAAAATTAAAACAAAAACATTTATGCTTGAACAATGAGCTTTTAGGTTTAGTAAAACTCAATTGTCAAGCTTATAGTCAATGATCGGTTTGCTCATTAATAAGCCCAGTGTTAACAAATTATGAAAGATTTCACTTGTTATAGCTCGACACAGTGAATAGAACAATCCAATTTCCTTTATAATTTGATCTTTTGGTTTTCTTAATCTATTCTAGAGTTTATCCATAAGGTCCATTGTTGTGCTTCCTTAAATTGTTTTATTAAGCTCTTCTAATAGGATTCGTGCTTTATACCAAATAGATTATTGAATTAATTAGAAGTCAGACTAATTGTTTAATAGTTATAAATTATTAATTGAGTTAATTTGAGAATTACTTGATTGAATATTTTTTGAAAGAGTTTTTAAGTTTAGAGCCTAATGGTGATGAATGAACCACTGTGTCATTCATATTTTTCTTATCAGTTGCTCATATTTTGTTTATACTCTAATATTTCGTTTGATTATTTTGTTTTGCAACTTAGGTAGATATACATGATTTGATATTATTGAAACATTTCTTGTTTTTAACTACTTGACCACTCTGATATTAATTCATTGGTATCTCCTTTGAGCCTTAAACCTCTTTTTCTTGTTTTAAGCCACTACAAAACCTTAAAACGAAAAAGATTATATTTTTTCTTTACCTTAAAATCAAAGAATGAACTAATGAATTCTGTTAGGAATGAGTGATAAATAAAGTGTGTGGATGAGTACCTTATCCACAAAATAATAAAAATAACAAAAGGAAGAAAGGTATTTCATGGGAAAAATAGGGTGGAAAGAAAACAAAATAAGAAAAAGTAAAAATAAAAAACAAAATATAGAAAAAGAAAAATAATTGTTTTCTAAAAAAAACACAAAAGAAAATAATATATTTGTTTTCCAAAATCTTCGTTTCTTAATTCTTTCTTGGTTTAATACATCATTTGGTCCCTATTTTTGGGGGTTTTGTTCAAAATGGTCCCACCTTTTGAAAAAGTTCAGTAAGGTCCCATATTTTGGTTTAAAATGTTCAATTCGGTCCTTTTCGTGGACGGCGTTAGAAACTTAACGGTGGTGGTGCCACTGTGGCGAAATTTGAGTGAGCTGTTATGTTTTAATGGTTACGTGGCACTGTAAATTGGGGAAATATCCTAAATTGGGGACCCTAAAGTGGAAATTAGAATCAGAAGCCTTAAATTGGGGAAAAATCCCCAATCTTCTCCTGCTTCTTCTTCATCTCTACTCCCTGCAACCTCATCCAGACTAGACACACCTTCTTCACATTCTGAACCAGCACTGCAGCAACTGCGGTGAACACTCTTCTTCTACTTCTTTTTCTCCTTCGCTAGACGATTGATTTCAGCTTTTGCTTGGTTCAGCAGCCACTCCACGGTATTGCTAGCTTTGTCAAAGCCCAGCATATCTTGCAAACCAAAAAACCTCCTTGCAACATTAAGGGAAAGTCTCATTCTCCTATCCCTCAGTCCCCTGCGGTGCTGTTGGAGGGAAATATGAGAAAGACTAACCGGTTGAGGGTCAGGGTTTTGATATTGGGGATTTTTCCCCAATTTAGGGTTTCTGATTCTAATTTAGGGTTTAGGGTTATTAAAACTTTAGGGTTTTCCCCAATTTAGGATATTTTCCCAATTTACAGTGCCACGTAACCATCAAAACATAACAGCTCACTTAAATTTCGCCACAGTAGCACCACCACTGTTAAGTTTCTAACGCCGTCCACGAAAAGGACCGAATTGAACATTTTAAACCAAAATATGGGACTTTACTGAACTTTTTCAAAAGGTGGGACCATTTTGAACAAAACCCCCAAAAGTAGGGACCAAATGATGTATTAAACCTTCTTTCTTTCTAAACTTTTTAATTATATCTTAAAGTTTTCTTACCTTTACCTTGGTCAAATTAAAACATTTAAAAAGTCATTGTGATCTTTAATATATGTTTTAAAAATATATAAATATTAGAATCTGGTTAAATATGATTATTTACTTACATCAATATTTTAAGTGAAAATATAAACATAAACACTTAAGAAAATATTAGTAAAAGACAACTAGATTTTTATCAAAATAGTAACAAGACTAAAATTATATAGAATTTAAATAAAATTAAAAGTTGTATTGTAGAGATCACAAAATGTATTTTTAAGTTTAAAAATTAAAAGAGAAAAAGGTTTTTCTAACTATATACAAACCAAATGCTGAAGCATCGGTATTTAAGAAAAGACAGGAGGTGGAACAAGCTCACTTTCACTCGCATTTATTCTCTAAGTCTGCATCACTTCATTTTCGCTCTCTGAAAACTGAGTGTTCGTTTTCTTTCACTTTCTCGCGTAACGAATCTCACCAACCAAAAGCTCCTACCTCTGTTATTCCAGCAATCAGAACAATAACAAAAATGGATATTCCACGCAAATGTCTCTTCTCTCCAATTCTCGCGCTCATTCTACTTTCGTTCATCGTCCTCGTGGTGCTGCGTCCAGTTCAGTTACTCAAATTCACGACAATCGCTGGTCCAAAACGTGGACATTCAGTTTCTCTGGATCATCTGCGAATGAAGCTCTCCGGCGAGAATCAACTTCACGCCGTCGTAAATTCTGGCGAATTTCGCCGGAACAAATTCAGTGATGACCGAGCTGCTACCGTAAGTTCAACTTTTATTTTCTCTCTTCTATTGATTTTGTTTCCTCTGTTTCGAAAGCTGATTGTGCTTCGTTAATTATCGGCTTTAATTAGGATTTTATCATCCTTTTTAGTGTTTAATTTTTAGTATATGATTGTGAGAGAATGAATGGAAGTAATTAAGAAAATTGACTACGAGTTAATTTGAGTGAACAGAGGAAGGTAGGAAAACTAGAACAAACACTCGCGGCGGCGAGAGCTTCGATGCGAAAGGCTGCGTCAGAATCAGAAGGTGAGAGGAGCAATCGCACTGTGGCAACCACCGTGCATGACGGCGGAGACCGCCACTATGTACCAGCCGGAGCTATCTATCGTAACGCTCGCTTGTTTCATCGGTAACATCTCTCACCACCTCTCTTATTTCTCGGAAAAATTATCTAATGATCAAAATTCATAATAAAAAGAGAAAAAAAAAACAAAGAAATATTAATGGAATATATTACATGAGTAGATCATAACCTAATCACCAAGTTAACGCAATATTACATCATCAATAGTAATACAAGTTTAATGACTACGTATCGGTATTTTAAACTAAATAGAAATTAGAATTTGTATGAATTTTAAAATAAACCAGCAACTAGAACTAATAGAATATCAAAAAGCTTCTTCACTGCTTGGTTTACAAGTCACCGACATCGTAACATATTAATGCCACGAAAGAGATGTTTACTTTTGATGAATCTTTTCTTCTGATATACGATAAGGGAATGGCGAGTGCGCTAGTATTGATTTATTCTCTTCGTATTTTCACACTCATCCTCGTGAATCATGAAAAAGTATAGCGAGCAAGCCAATGATGATACTGCAAAAAGCTCCTTTGCTATGGATCAACTTTTTTATTATTACAGCACTCCAGCAGTAATGGAGTGGTAACTGGTATCCCCTGCTTCCATGATTCATATATAGCTTCCATTATAAGAAAGAAATATGTATTGTCCCAAGCTTTATAGCCATCATTCCATACTCCTCCACACCCCATATTTGCTATTCATTAATTTCCATAAGGAACCAAACCTTTAATACTATGGGTTTCTTGCTATTTGCATAAAAATATTATAAATAGGAAGAAACCAAATTTATAACACTCTTCGTTACGTATAAACTAATTCAACTTTTCCAAATCAGATTTTAATTATGTATGTGATTTAATTTTCATTTATGAAAAATTATTTGTTTTATTTTTTATTTTTATATTTTTCATAGAGTGAAGTGGAAAAATTTATTCAAACATCTCGTGTCATAATCATCATTATCATGGTTGTTGTGAGATTATTTAATAGGACTGTATTAAGAGACACGTGATTCTAAAACTTAATCTTCAAGCGTGCACAATGCAAATGGAAACCCTTACGGATGAGGATTAATTGTGCAATAATTGAAAATGAAAGTATATAAACATATTGGAAAATGATGGCGATTGAATTTTTTATTTGAGGTTAATCTTATTGCTTGCACGATCATATTTTTCTTAAAATAGTTTCTCTTAAGATATATATATATATATATATATATATATATATATATATATATATATATATATATATATATATATATATATTCTCGATACGAATTTCCATTCCTCCCGCTCGCATATTAAAGTTCTCCTTTTTAAGTTATTATTCCTTCTTATTATTAATGCTATTTTTAGTAGATAACAAAGAAATAGAGGGAACAGAACAAAATATATATTTGGATTTAAAGAAAGAAGTAAAAAGTCAAGAAGAAGAAAACTTTATTTGTTATTAATAATCTTATTTACTATTTATTATTATTAGTATTATTGGTGCACCTCATCTTTCTCACTCGTTCCCATAAAAAGTACAAATCTTTACTTCAAACAGTAAAAAGTTAAAATCAGTGAACCCGTCATTCTTTCCTCACCAATATCTTCCCTATCTCTTCTATTAAACTACATAGCACCTCTTAAATATTCTCAAATGCATTTTAATCAACCGTTCAACATTGAAATCAAGAATAGGTCAGGATAAATTAGTCTGGTAGTAATATCTCACCTTACACAAGTCTCGTGATCTTAGACTATTCGTGTTTCAGCTGTAGAAGATCTCAACATTTAAATTTGTATTTTGTTATTACTTAAATTAAATATACAAAAATTTAACTTTCATCACAAAAAGACATTCGACTTTAGTATATATGAGCTTATTTTGGCTAATGTTTACTTAATTATTTCTTTCCAAAAATATACCACATGTTTCCAAGTTATTTCTCCCCATATGTTAGACCTTCCTTAATTATCAAAAATATTAATGATGCACAACTGGTGCATACAATTTTGTTTTTAATCAGCCTGAACTTCTTAATAAATATGTAACCTAAACTTTAACAAGTCGAGTAATCAAACCAACACCTAATCTTGTGGGTTAACATCCACGCATATTAATTTTATCTTATAGCTAACAATAGCAATGGATTCTTTAATCAATACTATCATTAATTCTTATTTACCCTAAATTAAGATCATGATTAATTTTAAAGGAAAATAGGCCTGATATTAAAACAATTACAAATTACAAACACCCTATTGTTTTTCTCTATCTCTTTAAGTTTTCTTAACACTTTACACTTTACAACCTACTGTTTTTCTCGTACCTTTTTTCTCTGCTATAGACATTCCTTGGGGTTCAACCCTTTTTCCTTTAGGAAAAAATTATTCCTTGACTCTGGTTGTCTATACATTAATTAGGAGACACAAGAAATATACAGATATAAATAAACAATTAATTAATACATTTATTATATAGTTTGTCTGTACTTAATTTTTTTTAAAAAATGTTTCAATAGAATATATAATTTTTTGTTATATTTTTTCTAATTTACTTATTTTAAAAATAAACAGTTTTGTGATTATTTATAATAATTTCTATTCACTTCTTAAATCGTTATTATTTTAAAAATGATTTATAATTAAAAAATACGTATTTTAAAACTAAGTAAACTTGTCCATTAAGTAACAAGAAGTTTAGAAAGAAACAAGAAGATATGAATGAAATAGTTGTTATTATGTGCAAAAATTAGGACCCAATTTTTAATTGAATATTTGGGAGTAAATTTACTTAAATTATGAGTACAGGAGCTACCTGGAGATGGAGAAAATATTCAAAGTATACGTATACCCAGACGGTGAGCTCCCAATAGCTCATGATGGCCCGTGCAAGGACATATACTCAATTGAAGGAAGATTCCTCCATGAGATGGAACATGGTCCAGGGAGGTTTAGGACCAACGACCCCAATGCCGCTCACGTTTACTTCTTGCCATTCAGTGTTACTTGGATGGTGAAGTATCTCTATACTCCACTTTCATACAATGTCACTCCTTTAAAGCAGTTTGTGTCTGACTATGTGAGACTCATATCCATGAGGCATCCCTTCTGGAATACAACTCATGGTGCCGACCACTTCATGCTTTCCTGTCATGATTGGGTTAGTTCAAACTCCCTTTCTTCCTTCTTTACCTGCTTGCTTCGGTTTTCTTTCCCCTTAACACAAAATAGGTATTCCGTAGACGGATAACAAATAATTTAAACGTCAATACCTTTTCCATTTGAGTATAAAAAAAATGAAGAACCCAGTCTAATAATATTATTATGAAAGAATTGGAATACAGCTAGTAGCTTTCTATTTTTCAAAAGAATTTCTCAAAGAATATCATCCATATCGGATTACTGTTTCTCATTGACTCTTGAGAAAGAGTTGCAATTTTTCATAAAGTATCTTTTCCATATATATAAGCCATAATGGAATGATGTGATTGCATTAATTAGTATAGGCACGTGTAATATTTGTTAAATAAATAAAAAATGATTGTTGACACTCTAAACTGCTATCCAATACTCGTTTACATTATACACAATAAGAGAGTAAAGAACCTAAAGGATAACGCCACAGCGCTTATAATAACCCAGAAACACTCTATATCCAATCTTATAATCCACAGCCAACTCCTTTTCAAGACTTGTTTTTTTCTCCTTTACCTATGTTCCATGAGGTGTTGAAGCATTTGTATAACTTGGAACTATCTTCTGGGAAATTCTTCTTTACTTAGATGCTAATGTATGCTTGAAAGAAAAATATAACAGAACGAGTTACATAAAATCTCTTTGGTTTGCATAACTATTCTACTGTCCTCTGATTTTCTGCAGGCTCCTCATGCATCACAGGGAAATCCCTTCCTCTACAACACCTCAATCCGTGTCATGTGCAACGCCAACACCTCAGAGGGCTTTAACCCTCGAAAGGACGTGTCCCTTCCAGAAATCCACCTTTATGGAGGCGAAGTCTCCCCCAAACTTCTCTCGCCCCCATCCAACAACACCCCACGCCGCTACCTCGCCTTCTTCTCCGGCGGTCTGCACGGTCCAATCCGCCCCAGCCTCCTCCACCACTGGAAGAACCACGACGCTGACATTCGCGTCTACGAATACCTCCCCAAAGACCTTGACTACTACTCCTTCATGCTCAACTCCAAGTTCTGTCTTTGTCCCAGTGGCCACGAAGTGGCCAGTCCCAGAATCGTGGAAGCAATTTATGCCGAATGCGTTCCCGTGATCCTTTCCAAGTATTACGTGTTGCCCTTCAGTGATGTGCTGCAATGGGAGGCGTTTTCGGTGCAGGTGGACGTTTCAGATATTCCGAGGTTGAAAGAGATTCTTAGTGCAATTTCCGAGGATGAATATTGGAAGCTCAAGGAGGGAGTGAAGGCTGTGAGGAAGCATTTTACACTGAATCGGCCTGCCAAGAGATTCGATGTATTTCACATGATCTTGCACTCTATATGGTTAAGGAGACTAAACATACAACTCAGATAGAAAATTTTCAGTTTTCTCTTATACATATTATAAACTCATCACTCTCTGCCCTTTAATACGAATCCCATGGATTCATTATTTGAACCTAAATTGTATTTTCCAATCTAACCCCCTCCTTTCCTTTACATATATATATATATATATATATAAGCCTAATTTATACAATATTAACATTTTTATTTTCCAAAATCAGATAAATTTGTACTTGTTGTTTTTCATTATTTTTTATAATATTTAAGAGCATTGCATATAATCATTATTTTTTATTAAATGATTTTTAATTATGAACACGATTTTATTTACAGCCCTAGGGGAAGGTGACAACAAGTGTGAGGTTCTGAATACAGCCTAGGTAGACACATACACTGAGCTATCCATAAAACTAAATGAAACGGATGATCTGAACTACAATGATACATGCAGAAACTACGTAACCTGTATTAATCTAGTTGAGTGTCATATAATGAAGCCATGAGAAAGACGTTCGATCCGAGATCTTAGCATGCCTCCAAAGGAGAGAGAAGGAGAAGATTTTGAAGGTGTTTTTCTTCTGGTGGTGTCATTCTTGACATGGAGTGTGACGATTGGACCCATCTCTCTCTTCACCGAGTTGCTGAAGTACTCTACATCAACCTCGTTCCCTGATATGTCCTTCACATAGAAAGCGTTCACGGATTTCTCTCCATGCGTTTCAACGTCTGCTCGAACAACCACCAGCCCATTCTCTCGCAGTACTCGTGTTATGTCCGACAGTAACCCTACTCTATTCTCTGCACACAACTCTAACCTAACTCCCTGCATGTCCCATGTTACATCAAACAATATGTAAGTAACTTCTATATATATACCTTGCATCAATCAGTGCAAACATATCATAGTAATAATCTTCTTTTAGATTTCTTTTAACGTCACTAAGCTAGCTTTTAGCTTTTAAAATTCAAAATTAATATCTTTACTTTCAATATTTTTAAAAGGGTTTGTTTTAGTCTATATGTTACACAACCCTTATATAAAACATTAATGTTAAAATAAATATTTTGGAAGCAAAAACAATCATGCAATTTTATATATATGTATGTATGTAAAAAGGTAAGATTGAAAGGATTAGTCATACAGATCATTTTGCATTTTGTAGTTGGTAATTATACTAACAAAATATTTAATGATATTTAGGATATGGAGATTAAAGAAATGTCTTTTAAAGTACATAACCTAAAAGGATTAATTTTGAAAATGAAAAGTAAAAAATAAATTTATCCGAAATTTAAAGAATTAAACACGTACTAAAATCTTAATTTAATTACCTCACAAACCCGGCGTTCTATGGCTGCCTCTAAGCATTTTATTACTCGTTCCTTCTCACTTGCCGTATCTAAAGCATATCCATCTACGTGCCTGATAAAATACTCCTGCAACACGTTAAAACATCAAACTAACTATTAATTAGGAATTAATTTGTATAAATAATATCAATTATCTTTAGTAAAAGGTATAAACAAGCTCAGTTTTTTCTGACAGACCTATTTATATAAATGATATTTTGATACATATAAAATTTTTACATTCAATTTATAAAAAAAAAATTCTATTAAAAGTAGTATTAATTTTTTATATAAATTAAACTTATATTTCATTATTATTGGATCTTCATCATAATTTTTTTCTGAAAAATGAATCTTTCTTGAGGAAACCTATGAATACTCATGTTTAGCTCATCTCTTAAAATGATTATAGTTAACAATTATTTCCTACTATTATAGATCGAAAATAACGATTTTTAACGTAAAATAACTAAAACCAAAATAAAAAAAAACATATTTAAATCTATTACTAATAAAATGTATGATTCATATACATACCTGAAATGCATAGCCTCCATGAGAACTGATGGAAGCATGGAAAATCACGTACTGCATGTCTGTTAACGTGCAAACAGTATCAAACATGAGCCTGGGACGATCCTTACACTCAATGTTCACAATTGAATACCCCTTTTGTTCACAACTTTCAATTGTCACCATTCTTTTCCTTCCCTTCATCTCTTTAGGAGAAGAGGGAGCCTCAAAGTCCCTAACTGAAAGCATAAGCTGGTGCAACCTCCGTTCCACACTAGTCATGTTCCCTTCTCCTCCCAATAACTCCGAGGTCTTGACATCTGGACGAGTAATCGTGCCATCACCATTACGATTAGTGGTGGCACGCAATACAGTTGTCAAGTGATCTTCTATAGAGGTTAAACGAGAAGGGTCCTCAATAGCAGAATCGGTGGATTGATCCGATATGTAAGCCACGCATGCGAGTCGTGCATTGTGACTCCATGCGTGGACTTCAACTATGTTACATCGGAGATCCACCAACGCGGCCGAGATCTCGGAAAATAATCCGGGACGGTCCGTACCGGTTATTTCAATTGCTGTGTACTGTTCAGTTGAGTTAGAAAGTAAAGGAATGAATTTATTGGAATAGGTCTTGTAGTTAGTCATTGTTGTGATGACTGAATTGATGTTGCTGTATTGTTGTGATGGTGGAGAGGCTCTTGATTTTCCTAGGGCCTGCATGCACGCTTTTCAGATTTACCCTCTACCATTTCTATGTAAAAAGAAAAGAAAAAGCACGCAAAAACAATCAGAAACTTAATTTATATAAAATTTTTAGGTGTTTTATTGATTTTTTCAATTAAAACTAGAATTTATTTTAATAATTTATGCAAACTCTTTCTTCTATTTTTTCATTAAGAAACAATATTAACAATAGAGTTTAATGATTAGAAAATACGAGTGTAAAACTTGTTAACTAGAGATATATCTTGATCTAGCTTTTAAAATAATTATTATAAATTTTTTTTATCATATAATGGGTTGTGTTTCGACGATAATTATAAGCCTATTTTCTCTTTAGATATCTAAGAAATTAATTACTTTATTTTCTTCATGTCAAATTAATTAAAACTAAATTTTGTGTTCAAGGTCTTTTTATGTTATATACAGATTCTTGTAATGAAATTTGATTATTTCATGTGACTTTTATTTTCTTAAGGAGATGCTATGTAGAGAAATATAAGGGTTTTAACAAACTTGTTCTAAATTGGGTCAATAGTTGAATGTGTTTGAACATACTATAACCATAAATTTCCTATGCATTTAGGATCCTTTAAAGCAAAGCCTCTTTCAATCTAACCATGTTTTTCAGTTTTGTTAGATGAATTGACATTTTATAATGTTTAAAAGGACCAATGATTATGTTTTAGCCGAACTCCATGTCATTCTAATAAATTTCTTCTAAATAACACATTAAAAAAATGATAGAAAAAAACAACATGATTACACATAATGCAGAGATATTTACAGAACTATATGATTCTAGAACATGTAATAATTTCTCGGGTAAAACTATAAAGGGTATAGAAAAGAAATTGACACAAATAAAACCCTGTGATCGTTGTTGTAGGAAGATTGGAGTACCTGTTGGATTTCGTTAATGGCTTTCTGATCCGTTAGTTTGTTGCCATTCTCGTCTCTAACATGAAACACTGCAATTAGATTTGGATTACAGATATTTCAGACCCAAAAAAAAAAGATTTAATTTAATTCAAAATATCAAACATTGACCGAAGAAATTTATTTATTACGCACCATCCATGAACCAACCAGCATCACATGAAATATAGCTTTTGCAGATTTGAAGGTTCATGTCTGTCAAAACTTGCACCACTTCTAGGAGGAGACCCTCCTTGTTAACACTATCTACCTGAAATCAAACAATGTTATATATGTTACTCATTTTCTTTGTCACATTCACCCTGAAAACGTTGCAGCCGAAATTACTGTCACAAACCCTTTTTCAAAACGTTGGTAACAACAACACCAAGATTTTTGAAGTTTGTGGCGTGAAAACAATATGGTATATAGATCAGAAAATGATCTTGTGATGTAAAAAACAAGATGGTAGATTTAAAAAAAAATATTTTTTTTGTTTGATTATTGTAAAGTAAGATACGTACGTACCTTCACCACTGTGCATCCCTTCATGCTGTCATTGTCGATGCAGACTCGGCATCTTCATGGAAAGAAAAATGAAAATTTTGATTATATAAGACATGAAAATGTGAAGAAAATGATTAATGAGAAAGAGATTGAAGGAAGGAAGGAAGGAAGAAAGACTTACGGTGGACCATATAATCTTTCTGGGAGAGTATCAAAGTCAGGATCAAAGTAAGGCCAACAAACGCTGTTGTTCATGCTGAAAATGAAGAGTTACTTTAATTCTTAGAAAGTGCTAATATTGAGGGAAATTTTTGAATGGGGCGACAGAAGAGGAATGAACGAACGAATGAGAAGCTTTTAACGTATAAATATTTCAACCATTCGTAACTCATGCCAAAAACAATAACACCAACTCACAACTAAGCACTTTCATGCACAGCTACTCAAAAATTACCAACATAATTAAACGTTCACCCTAAAATGTAGGACAACTTCTACACCTGTTTCTTTCTCTAGAACAAACTTTGTATTTATGGACCTTTTCTTTCTACTTTTCTTACCTCAATATAGACAACAAAATAAATACTATTTAGTCTACTCACCAAACCACCAAAACAAAAAAAAGTCTATGCATGCTGTCGTTCTACTCTTACATATTTTTACAACTCTAATTGTATTTACATTCATTTAAACACTATTTTGGTGGTGTTTTAATTTTATTTAATCCAGTTGGGGATGTATCAGGAGTATGGAAATGCAAAACTTATTTCTTTTTTCTTACCAAAAAGATAAAATACATTTAGTAATTTACATATCCAAAAAAAGAAGTAATTTGCCCAAAATGTGGCTGATATACAACAAACCAAAATGTTAAAAATCTATACACCCTTTTAATGTGTATATAAAGTCAAACAAAAATTATCTACATGCATTCAATATTTTTTTTTAAATCTTCTTTCCATTCTCATTTTCCCTCATAACAATGTGTGTCCTGAAGGGTCAATTTGGGCGTTCAACTTTATTAGAATTACAATTATCCCTTTAGAAACTTAATTACATATTAATGGATAGTTTCATCTCAAATTGTTACATGGATAAATCAAAATATAAATTTTTTTATCAAAACAATATATATATATATATATATATATATATATATATATATATATATATATATGATAAGAATATTTAGGGTATCCTAACCCATATATATAAATTTTGTTTACAAAACTGAAAGAAAGAATGATCCTCAAAATCTACCAACAAAATTCACTTTGCCAACATACTAAATATCTGAAAAATTCACAAAGAAGCATCAAGTCTAAAAGTATCTTATTCTGACACTAATATTATGTTAACTGAAAATGAATGAAACAAAGTCACAGATAATCAAATCCTTTTTAATTTAATTACTCCTATTTATTGACACAGTTATCATGTGTGTTTGTTAAAAGACTATATATGGAAGATCGTTTTTAGTCAATATCATTAAACAAAGTTAAAAATGTATTAATTATTTAAAACAAACTAATTCAAGCATGTTTCAAAACATGTATGTAAAATGCTTAAAGAATATGATAAGATTAGAAAGAATATGACGAGAGGAAAAAGAGCTACAATCTTACATGGAAAAAGCAGAATGTTTGATTGACAGAGCCAAGGAGGATTAAACCCTAAAAACAACTCAGAAGTGCTCCAAAAAATGCCCAGAAGATAGAAAAGTTCCCTCTCTCCAAATTCAAACATAAGAAGAAATGACAAACATGTGCTCTATATATAATAATGTGTCGAAAGACAGAGAGAAAACAAAATGCTGATTTGGTGGGCCCCTTTCATTGCCGATGTCTTTAAGATTAACTTCAAAGTTATGCAAAGTTCTTGGAACACAAAAGATCATAGAAAAGAACCCAAAGGTTAAATGTACAAAAGTCAAACTAAGTTATCTCAACCCACCTTTTGACCATTAGATTTATTGTTCCTAAACATACACACGTTTCCACAAATTTCTTCCCCTATGTTCTATCTTTTTCATAAATAAATCATAAAACTATTTTGAAAATTAATATATAAATTATAATATATAAGTGAATATAAATTTTATTTTTATAAATTAATTTTATGTAATTAATTTAAATTTAAATTTATTTCTTAATATTGTATAAGAATTATTGTAATTACGAGTTAAACTCAGAAAATATTTACTTAATAAAAAAACAAACTCTCTTTTTGGAATTTTGACAATCACACACACGATTGACAAATACGAGGGCAATGTTTAGCAATTGTCATGTTTTTGTTTTGTTGTGAAGTTTGAGAAATTCCTATTTTAAAAAGCTACGAAGTCTTTTTCAATTTTGTAATACGCATGAAGCATGAAGAAGAAGGTCTTCAACTTCTCATTTTCCTTACCATAAATATATAATAACTTTGAGATTTAAAACTGCTTTTATTATCATGTTTGAAAAGTCATGCATGATTTTTGTTATAAAACAATTTCCTAATATAGCAACTAATAATCCTTATCATATAATATCATCGTTTTTTCCAGGTTAACATGCAAGGTGTGTGTAACGTCATCAAAAATACCAAATTTTTCACCTAATTATTTCATGGCAGAGAGTAATGCACTTTTTTCTTTATCAGTAAAAAGAAATTAAATACATGGAAGCACGTAGAATAGTCCAATCCCATCTACAAACAAATTTACATAATTGATAATACTTAATTGATATTAGTGAAAACACATATAAATTATTTTTATAATCTTATTACAGATATTTTTTATTTATTTTCTAAATATTTAGTATTATAAAATTATTTTAGTTTGAAAAATTATTAAATCAAAAAAATATCAGAGAAACAGTTAAATTTAAAAATAAAAACACTTGACACGGATACTTGAGGATACACTTAATAAAGTACTTGATTTGTTGAGGACTAATACATTCCAATACAATAAAACTCTTATATTTATAATATTGTTTGACTAGTGGATTAAACATTATTTTAATTAACCTAATAGAAATACAGTGAAGGTTTTTGTCAATAATAATAATAATAATAACTTGCATTTGATATTCTAACAATTCAATTCATTAAAATTTAGGACTTGAACAAATACAAATTCAATTATTCATAAAAACACATAAGTTACAATACATTTTTGGTTTAAATTTAATTTTGATTCCTAAAGTTTAGTCATATTTTATTTTGTTACTAAAATATTTTTGTTTAATTTTTGACCCTATAAATTTGTTTAGTTGTTATGTTATTTTGTTTGTCCTTCTAATGTAGTGTTTTTTTTTGTCCTAATCTATAGTATGCAGATAATTTGTCTTTTAATCTCCGTCAAATATTTTTAAGGTTTAATCATTCACTAAGTCCCTATTTTCGCATGGAATCTCAATTTCGTCCATTTCTTTCTGAAAATATCATTTGGGTCCCAATTTTATGAAAATTGCAACAAATCGATCCTTTCCGTTAATTTGGCTGGACGACGTTAAAAAAATTGATGAGTGAATGCTGAGATGACGAACGAGCGCTCGTCCACCAGCGAACGAACGCTCGTCCAGCAGCGAACGAACGCTCGTCCACCAGAGAACGAACGCTCGTCGACCTCTTACTGCTGGACAACCGTTCGTTCCACACTGGACGACCGTTCGTTCGGTGGTCGACGAGCGTTCGTTCGCTGCTGGACGAGCGTTCGTTCGCTGGTGGACGAGCGCTCGTTCGTCATCTCAGCATTCACTCATCAATTTTTTTAACGCCGTCCAGCCAAATTAACGGAAAGGATCGATTTGTTGCAATTTTCATAAAATTGGGACCCAATTGATATTTTCAGAAAGAAAGGGACGAAATTGAGATTCCATGCGAAAATAGAGACTTAGTAAATGATTAAACCTATTTTTAAATAGACTCATTTAAAAAATAAATAAAATATTATATATGACAAACAAATAAATGTACTGGAAGTACCAAAAATAAAAGTATAATTTTAAAAAGAGCAAAAGGTAAATGTTTCATAGATAAAAACAAAATACCATCATATTTTAAAGATAAAATACACATTGAAATATTAAAGTAATTAATAACTTATTTCTAATACTCTTCTAAATTTCATTAAACTTTACCGAAATCAATTTAATAACACTTTGAACCTTACACTACGGATTGAGTAGGGCTAAATTCTGAAAGAACAGTCCATTAAATCTGAATCAATTAAGTGAAAAGAATTGATTAGATCCAATTACTGCAAGTAGACCAAAATCACCTATGCTCAGTTTCTTCCTGCACCTCTATAAATTTCTTCTTGTATCATATAAAAATACTTTCACATTATGTGATCTTAAAAATAACTTTCAGATCATGTAACTTAGAAATTAAAAATAACTTTTTGATTGCATATAATCTGAAGATTATTTATTTGTTTTTAATTTTTTAGATTATGCAATCTCAAAGATAAAAATGACTTTAAGATTATAATCTAAAAGTTAAATAACATCCAAATTCTGTAATTTAGATTTTTTTTAAATAACTTAAAAGTTATTTTTAACTTTTGAATTGTGTAATTTGATTCTTATAAGAAAAAGACAGTTTTTGAATAATACAATTTAAAATTCATTTTTAGTTTTAGAATTACATAATTTGAAAGTTAAATCAATTTCTGAATTTAAAAAAAAGGAAAATATGGAATATTTTTCATTTGGGAGTGTGCAGGGGAATTTATGGAGGTGCAGCAAGAAGGTCCTCACCTATGAGCTTCATGGGCCTTTTCTCATATTTTTTTTCTTTGCCTTGTTTTTATTTATATTTTTAGAAAACAAGTTTTGAGTTTAACTTCTGTATATTATTACTAAAATAATTATAATAAATTAATTACAATTTATAAATTTATGATATTTAATGTAATCTATATGAAAGTTGATTGGGGTGAGCGATCGGGTCGAACTCATCCTACAATCAAATTACATTTTGTAACTTAAGTTATCTGATGTTTTCAATTTGTACCCCGATGAAGTGTGGAATGACAATTTTGCCCTTAGTAAAAAATAGAATAAAAACCTAAATTCTCTTCTTCTTCCTCCCTGCAAATGGCTATGACCCTTTATGCACCCAATAAGGAAGAGAAACTGTGTGAGTCTGTGGCAGCAAGTCTTCAAGGAAAATTGAATAGTGTATTTTTTTTTAATATTTTGATGGAAAATAAATAATATCTGGAAATAAATATTTGTTTGTTGTCGGTTGAAATACCTTTATAATAATAATATACTACTTTTCTTTTTTAATTCTAATTGACATTGACATAAGTTGCACGTTTTCATTTATCTCACACTCTAGTACATTGTTTGGTTTCAATCAAGAATGGAAAAAAAAATAACTGGCCAAAGCAAGACTACAAAAATAATAAGCTAAATCACTTATTTTAATTCATTCATATTTTTATTCTCATGACTTTTTTACGGTTTTAAATTTGTATGTTTTGTTTACTTTCTATTATAGTTCAATTCGATTTTAAATCTGTTATTCATTTAAGGTATTACTAAGAAAATTTTATTTAATTAAAATATAAAATATATCAATACATATAGAATTTAAATTTGGATAAAATTATAATTAATATATATATAAATATTAAAATAACAATACTAGGTTTCGAAGTGTAATTATATATATTTTTAATTTATTATAGAAAGTTCTTGCGGAATTTCTTGCAAAAATATTCGTAAAAAGATATACCTACAAATTAAATTTCTCAAGAAAAATTAGTTGGATTTTTTCAAAAAAATAACATTTAGGCTGTGTTCGTTTGGGTGGATGTTACTGTTCAAGTGAAAATGCAAGCCTTTGTGATGAAAACTGTGTTGGTTTGGCATGATTTGGAACGATGGAATTAAGATGATTTGCAAGATATATGAGTTTTTATGATCTCTGCATAATGCGATGATTTAAAGTAAAATCTCGTGTATGTCCTTGCTGCTTTGTAAAATACCAACCGAAAAATAAAATGAACAAAAGAAATTCCTTGAAGAAGATGAAAATCAAAAGCGGCGTATTCGGTTACAGGAAGGGTATTCGGTTTCACCCTTGCAACCAAAAGTGAAAGGGGGTGTATTTGATTCCCTCGTTACGTTATTCGGTTCCAGCCCACGTTATTCGATTGCTAGCTCCTGTATTGAGAAGTGAAGGGGTGTATTCGGTTACACCTCCATGTATTTGGTTCCGCCAAGTTTCTGCGTATTGGGTTGGATGCTTGCACAAGCTTGAAATTGGTTCCAACTTGGCTGGAGCATGCCATGACCGTGAGGAAGGGGAGGATGGTGAATGACAGTTCAGTTTTCGGGAATCGGAGAGGATGGTGGAGGCCTCTCATCGTATTTGTACCCAGTCTCCTCACTATTTCTCCATACATGTATTTATAACGCTACACTACTCTCATTCATTCTCCTTCAACCACACTAATTCAATTTTCTCTTTCATTCTTCACAAGGGACGCTGCTTTCACCCTCTCCACTCCACCAAGGTCTTTTTCCCATCATTACTTTCTTTCTTGACTTTTACATAGTAGTTCTTATTATGTCTTTTGCTTGTTTGTGTTTTTTATTCAGTAAACTAAGAGTAGAAGAATGCCCAAAATGAATCCTAAAGTTTGTTGCTTTAATATTTCTTTTTAGAATTATATTGATAGCTTTTTTTTGTTTTTTTAATCTTATGTTTATTTGATGGTAGTGTAAATAATATTACAAAAATATAACAATTAAAAATAAATTCATTTTGATAAAATTCAATTTTTGTACAATATTAACATTAATTTTAATAATTAATGTTAATTTTTTACTCTCTATAAACATTTTCACAATTAAATATAACATTAACAATTATCATTTTATATTAATTTAATAACTAGGGACATTTTGGTAATCTTCATTTTTATCAATTAAACAAAGTTTTTTATCTATCATATCAATCAAATCCTACACTAATTCTAATAGACTTTACTTTCAAATCCACTTTCATCTATCTCTTAATTCCTCGACACCTTTATTGTCCATCGCTTGAACATTTGAGCATTCAAATCCCTGTAAGAAAGTCAACACCAACTTTTATTGCTCAAGTATCATTCCATTGTTTGAGTGATACAATTTACTACATCAAGCCAAAAACTAATAGATTTCATTAAAAACTCTCGATCCCATTACTTAAGCAACCACTCATTGTTCGGGTGATAAAAAATTCTAAAACAAAATATAATTATTTTTATTTATCTTCGTAGCTTCAATAATGAACATTATATTTTAGCAATGAGCAAAAGTTCTCTATCTTAACAATGATTATCATCACTTGAACATCCTCAAGCAATTGCACTCAACTAAATTATGCAATAAATGTCAATAATCATGTCACCTAAACAATCACCCTATATAATATATTTAACATGTTTTAACCATCAAAATCAATATGTTTTCGCTCAAAATTGCATGCTTATTAATCCAACTCAAATGTGACAAATTAATACTCAAAATGAGCCCAAGTTAGTTTTCGATAAATCTAGTGTTTCAAATTCCTATAAATACTAATTTCATTTTATGATATTCAACGGATCTGAATCAAAATAATCTATGAGATGTAAGTTATAAGGTTCAACTTATTCAATAGAATGAGCAACTCCAACACTTGAATTTTTTGAAGGTGAATTAAGAAGTTCCAAAATACCAACCTAGAAAATATAATATTTAAATTCATTCTAATAATAAAAAAGTTTTTATTCCTTAATTGATTCAAGCTTATGCAGTACAAGAGAAACTTCTCCATATCAAAATTATAATTAGTCCATCTTGATTAATATATACACAATTGTTTGTCAAGCTTTGTCTAATCGTAAGAAGAACAAACGATCAGTTTAGAATTTTATACAAAATGTAGATAATTTCAAATTGTTAAAAAAAATGAATTTTTTAATAAATAAAGAATAAAATATTTTAATTTTGTTTATATTAGTTTCTCAAAAGACATATTTATTTTTTATTTAATTTAAATTGTATTATCTAAACCTAAAAAGAACTTACATCATTAATATTTTGTATCACTCCAAAGTGGTTAACAAAGTAAGTTATAAATAAGTTCAATTAGATTGAGCGCCAGCTAAAATAAAAAATTAAATCCAACCAAATTAAACTAAATTAAACTTTATCCAAAATCAACAAATGTGTCATCCAAAACCAACTTAGTTATAAATTAAACTAAGTTATCCATACTCGTAAAAATCAACAAATGTATCATTCATGACTATTAATATATGAATTGGTAAAAAGATGTAAAAACTTATAATATAGTGTATATATATCTTCTTGATACATATTTACTTTATTATTAATTGTTTTCTACATTAGTACACTCAAAGGAATTGACATCGGTTACATTTGATCATAGGCACCGGTTTTCCAACCGGTGCATATCTTAACGAGGTAAAAGATCTTTTCCTTATGTCTCGGTTTGTGAACCGAGTTAGTATCTTGTCCTCTACTACCTCTGTTGCGACTTGAACCGAGGCAATAGAACGGCTTTTACTTTTTTGTTTTGTTTTTCTGGCCAGACTTTATTCAGCTTATTGTCTCTTAGTAGGCAAATTCTTCCAACTCGCTGACTTGAAGTACATCTAATTGAAGTGATGAAAATCTTCACTCCAAGAACTCCAACTTCATTAGTTTTATCAACATCATTATCATCTTTCTGCACCTTGAATGCCGAGGAAAACATCATTATCATCTTTCTGCAACTCCAAGCATGTGTCCTGTACAAAACAAAAAGAAAGTCATATTACACAGACTTTAGTTTCTCTGCAACCAAAACATTGTTGGCTTACTGCAACCAAAACCAGACCAAAACCAGAAACAAACTTACTGTACAAAGCATCGTTGGCTTACTGCAACCAAAACCAAAAACAAACTTCAGTTTCTCTGCAAACCAAAACGCAAAAGAGACATATTACACAAAAGATTGATCTCTGCAAACCATTTTGCAACACAAAAAGACCCTTCAGAAAAATGGATGAGATTTCCCCACCTACGACCCGAGAAAGCTCTACCACGCCACCGTCTCCTCGCCACCGATTAAGGGTGTGTGTTCAACTGGCCCAATTTCTTCTCGCCACTACCAATCCAGCCCAAACTCAAAACGAAATTCCCCAAACTCAAAACCCTAACTTTCTCAATCCCAAAAAAACTCCAAAACGCGTTTCAATCCTTGCGCCATCGCCGTGTCCCGCTGCGCCTCCGCCTCACTTTCGTCGTGCTCCCGTCGCCTCCGCCACTGAGACGCCTACTGGCCGCGATTTCACATCCTCCTTCCTGCAACCAAAATACAACCAGAAAGAGAAGAGAGAAGAAGAAGAACGACCAATCGCGCCACCACGAGCACCGCTGCGAGCCACCACAAACGCCGCCTATCGCGCCATCTCCACATCGTCGTCGTCAGGTCGTTGCCTCCGCTCAAGACGCATATCATCCTTGCTCCAACGTTGGGTCGTCTGCGGTGAAGAGAAATGGCAGAAATCGTGAGGCAGAGGGAGGCACAGATGAGAGAAATCGCGAGGCAGAGGAGGCGCAGACGAGAGAAATGGGGAGGCAGAGGAGGCGCAGACGAGAGAAATCGCGAGAGTGCGATATTGGAAGAAGAACAGTCACTGTTTTAACCTAAGGGCTACGGCCTCGGTTATAAGCAAAACCGGTGCATAAACCAATTAACTGCTTCGGTTACGAAGCAAACCGGTGCATAAACCATTTTAAAAAATTTAAAATTTATATTATATGTCTCGAGTTACAGATAACCGGGGCAAAATCCATTGGATTTTTTAATTGACAAGGGCTTTTATGCTTCGGTTGGCCTTCTAACTAAGACAATAATATCTATAGGCATCGGTTCCTATAGAACCGAGGCATATAACTACTAAATATTTACATAAATGCCACCGCGCTTTATACGCTTCGGTTTCAGTAAAACCGAGACGTATATATCGCGTTAAAAAAGCTTTTTTTTACTAATATAATATATATATATATATATATATATATATATATATATATATATATATATATATATTTATATATATTATTTTTCTTTTTCAGTAATAAATACTTACTATCGAGAAAAGATTAATGGCTTATACTTTAGAGGGCGGGGAGAAATGAGAAAGAAGACTTATTTTATATAAATACTAAAGATTGAGAATAATGACCTACCCTAAGGAGAAAAAAAAAAGAAAAATATTGATAAATAATATTAAAAGGTATTGTGATAAATGTTATTCAGTAACTGAAAGTAAAAGTGAGATGAAATATTTTTTTCAAGACGTTGACCAACCAAATTCTAAATTAGGTCAAGCAGAAATCCAGAATGTTTATTTACAAAATTAATGAATCTAAAAATAAAGAATTATTTATAATTAACCCAATGACGATATATATTGTTCCTTTAAAGACACTCTACCCTTTTATTTTACATGATTAGTTGTTCACAAAATTCAAAAGAAATATTCCTTTGGTAAAACGTGGCTTCACCAGTCCAGAGAATTCACCTCCATCACTAAATGTGGTGGTCCAACATATTTGAGAAGGACTCATCAACTTCATCATGATCACCATAAAAATTTCATACTGGGGTTTCTGAAAATTGAAAAATAAAATAAAAAATTGGAAATTTCCCTTGTCTAATAATTTGTGAATGAGACTGCAACACCTGGTAACATGCTAGATTGGTAGAAAGTGAGAATATTCAGATTACTAACGAAAGTGAAATCTGATCAAACCATTTCAGAATTATTGTTTGTTTTCACATCTTGGTGAGGTTTTGTACGTTGAAATGTGGTCATGTTCTGTTCACAAACTATAGAGAGTCAGTGATGAGAAAATAAAGAATGTCCTGTAATATTTAGAAATGACACCAATGGTAAATAGTGAGAGTCACGTGTTAGTTCAATAGGATTCCTTTGATCGTTGACTTGCCATCCAATGAGTCAATAGGTTCTCTTTTACTTGCACTAAATCAAATTCCAATAAATGGTTGGGATCAAGTATGTGTTTTCTCATTTAGGACACATGAAAGATATTGGGGTGTTGGCTAAAGGGGAGGTAAGGTAAGTTCATATGCAACATGAACTATCTTCTTAAGACCTGATGAGGCCCTATGAACTATGGAGTTGAATTTTTGCAATTTGATTACGTTCATTTTTGACCAATGAATAATGTAACTCTAAAAAAATACTTGTTCATCAATAGAGAAGTTGGAAGGCCTTTTCCTTTAATTTGAATAAACTTTCTACTTTCTCTTACATTTTGTCAACCTTTCTAAATCATCTTGACTTTTTCATTGGTCCATTGTATTAATTCTAGTTAAATTAACACACTCTCATCGTCCTAAAACTAAGATAAAGGTGTTATGTATTTCTTCCTAAACAAAATTTCATAAGGAGTCATATCTATGGTGGTTGTTGAAGTTAGACAAGAAGGTGGAGGATGAGGTGACAACCTGTGAGAAGGAGAGTATGAAGACAAGAGGAAGAAGATGAAGAAAAAAGAGAGAAGAAAATGGGGAGGAAGAAGGAGACCAATTGCGTCTTTCAGTGACAGATGTTATTGATGACCAAAATATGTTAAACTATCAACGAATATTTATTAACGAAAATTTATTGACAAATTCCTAATTATGGGTAAATTTTACCTACAACCACTTTACGGATAAATTTTTTACTATTGAAATCATTGATAAACACGATTTATAGACGCATTTTTATTATTATCGACAAATTGTATTTGACAATAATATGCGATTTCATTTTATTTTTAACTATAATATTTTTTTTCATAATAGTCACCAATAAGTTTTCCTGTGATATGATACATCTTAATTATGTTTAAAATATATACTTTGTCCTTATATGTAAATTAAACTTTTAGATTAGTGCTCTCAAAATAGGTCATTTGGCTTGAACCGACCCAACTCGCCACGGATTGATCACTTACACTTTGTTTACTTGAATGAATTTTGGGGAAGAATGATTGAATGAATTTGAGAGGATTTGAACGTAAATTTTTTATTGTTTATTTGAGTGGATTTGGAGGTAAATGAGAGTTGATTTGGAAGTAAATTTTTAACAAAAGCCTTAGTGAACCAACCCAATTCACTTATTAGCAAGTCTAAAAAATTAGAACATGACTCGGTCCAGAATAGGTTTATATGGGTTAAACAAATTGACTCATTAGGTCATTTAATTATAATTTTTTTTCAATAAAAAAACAATTTATATAATAATAAACTCCATATAAAATTCAAAATAAAAATAAAATACAATACAATACAATCCAAATACAATTCAAAATCATGTTAAACATCAAATACAATTCAAAAAAGAAAATACAAAACAAATTACTATTTAACATCAAATCATTATTGTCAATGTATAATATTAGAGTCCTGAATAGATAAATTCTCATTAAAATTTAGATTTAAGACTTTCATTTTTTTAATATAATTTAAAATTTATAGATAAATTGATGGGATAGTCTAACTCACCATAAATTTAATATGAATGAAATAGGTTTAATTTTCACTCATATAAAAAAATTTAATTTTTCTTTTAAATTTAACTCGACTTAAAAATATGTAATAAACCAAATTAATTTGTGGATTTTTACACATTTTTACAGCATTACCTTAGATATTATGTGATTCAAGTCATTACCCTCTGACACATACATATCCTGCTTTCTAACTTTAAGATACAATCGTCCCCATTGAGAAATCGTTCGTTAGTCTTATCTATATTAAATAGGCTGAATAAGTGCCACCAACAAATCCAAGTAGAATGAATTTGTGCAGTTGGTCATGGTCTCATCCAACCATCATGTTACACCATTGTTTGGTATGGATATATATTATGGAAATCAAAATTATTGAAAGAAAATACCTTCATATTACATCTCCATAATTTCATATTTTAAATATACTTTTAAAATGAGGATTTTTCCAAAAGGTTGATGTTGACGTATAAAATTTGATTAAAAATTTAAATTAATTAAATTAAACACTTGAAAAAAAGTTTTATTTTTCACTGCTTACTCAACTTGAATAAAATTATCTCTTAATTGGGAAGCATAATATAGTTTATACAAAAGAGTACGTACGCATATTTATGTTATGGAGTGTTATATAACACTTAATTTTTTTTACTTGTATTAAGAAGAATAACAATAATTTATCTCTTTTAATTTCAAAAATGAAAAATTTATCTCTTCTCCCCCAATTTTATTTTATCTCCTCTTATTTTTTATAAACTTATACTCTTTAGTTCTGTATAGTTTCCATCAATCTCTACATGACACATTTTTAAGCTTTTAAATTTAAAATTAATTAACTAATAATATTTAACTGTGTATCATCTAAGGAATGATCGGAATTGTTGAAGACTTTGGCTATTTTAGTTACTTTTTATAGTTAACACAAAATAATTTTTAGAAACAAAAAGCGTAACTTTATTTCTTCTATTTTTTTAACAACGTGATTTTGGTTCAATATTTTAAAATTGATAAAAAAAATATTTCTTCAATTTCAAAATGTGACATCCCAATTATATAGAAAGCATATATATAATAAGGACGTCATCATGCGTAATATAGGAAAGCAATTGAGAGTAAATAAGATTACAGTGCCCTACAACCACCTAAATGGTGATGAAAATAGCTCTTAGAGCTAGAATAGACAGAGAATCAAAAGGAGCACCATGCAACCATTAAAGTTGCATGCCTAAGTTCAAGAAAAAGTGGAGAAACTGATTTATCCGTCCAAATAGAAATCTAATCGGATAGAAGGGAAGCTCTCAACTTTGTGAGCGAAAGAACACCACCTATTTGAAATTTCAATGGTTCAAATGAGTGAGGGTAGAGAGAAGGCAGAGCAAGAAGGAGAAAAATGGAGATGAGTTTAGAGAGAGGAAAGGAGAACTGGAAAATGAACTCAGAGCTAGAAAAATAAGGCCTCTTCTGAGGTTCTAGTGCCCTTAGCTTCTTGGGCCAGGCTGCAGGCCCAATAGTCTTACATAGGCTCTTACACAAAACGCTTCTTAAATAACATTATTAAACAAGTTTTCTTTGTTCATTTTTCTTTCTTTCTAAGAACAGATTTTAAATTACGCAAAATTAATTCCAATTACCTCCACCCATAATTTCTAAGAAGAAATTGAAATACAAATTAAATTTAGTGAAAAAGAAGCCTCAACTACTAATTTAAAACATCATGAGACTTTTCTCTCCCATTTGTATGTTTAGACGTAGACGAATGGATGAGGATGTCGGATATTATATTCACTCTCATTTGTTAACCTAGCTAGACAAAAATGGTAGAACAAGAGCACGTGGGTACCAAGCATACGTCTAAGTACTATCATGGATTCTAATATCTTAGCTATGGTTGTCACCAACTTACGTTTACTCCATTTTCCTCCTCACAATTTCATCCACAATAGTCTATTACGCCACCAACATTTCTCGTCATACCATTTTGTTCATTCACCAGATTGCTATACCACCACTTCCATGGCATCCAAGAGTTACAAACTACTTGAGAAATATAATACAAATATCTATTTCTTATATTTGTTGAAGATTCTATATTGATTAAAAGTAAGATTAAATTATAATGATTACAAATTTTATAAAATTATAAATTCATTTGTTAATATGGTATTAAAATTTATTGTAATGTTTGTTGAATTTATTACATCATTCATTATCAAACTATTTACAAATATCTGATCATATGTTTGTGATATCATATCTTATCAAAGAAAATCCCATATTGAGTGAAAATAAGACTAAACTTCATCTTATAAATTCATCTTTTTAATCCTATAAATGAACCAAAAATAACATAAAACAAACATTTACCAAGGATTAAGCTATTTTGTTGGCTATTTTAAATATTTTTGTTGTTGTTGTTAAAATGGTAATTTACATTAATCTTACGTATTATTCTCTTTTAATAATGATGTTTATCATCGTATGGTGTTGGAATGTAAAGACAGACAAATTTTCAAAGTTGTAAAGAAAGTACACATCTTCTCCCGACATGAATAAAGTTTTCACCCTCAAACATATGAAGTTTCACAAGATCATTAATCACATTTTACAGTTATCTTGGACTTCTTTACCTTGCAACTATAACTTTTTTTTGGGAGAGACATTCGGCATATTTGACATGAGTCACCTACACTGTTATGAATAAAAGATTTACACATATTACTTTTAATATAAAACTTTAAGATTATTAATGGATTTGTTAAGTTTTTACTTATATAGTTTATGCTATTCATTTTTAATCAAAATAACTTACAACTTACAACTTACAACTTACATTTATGTTCCACCCTGTAAAGATGGACCAGACAAATAGAAATTTCTTATAACAATTATTGAAATGAATTATATGGGTATTTTGTTTGACATCACACTACTTCGTAGTTATTATAGGTCGACGTCAATGAAATGTTGTAAAATAATAAATTTACTATAAATGCTTCGTACTTTGTTATTCTCCCATCCAGAGAATCTTGGTACAATTTTGTAAGTTATAGTATATTGTTGTTTTGCTTTTGTCTTTTGAAAAGTATGTGATTCCAGCGATTAAATTAAATGTGTCTTGTTTTAAGACTTTCGAACAACAATATGCGTATTGGTTAGATATATATAGAGGAAAACCTTAATCTTAGACCACGTAATTTATTTCTGCTTCATAATATATATTTGGACGAAGTTTTTAAAAACTTGGACAAGAAAAAAAATTTAAAATGAACTTATATAAGTTAAAAATAAAATTGTTCATACAAATGCACTTTATCCATATATTGATTGAGCAATACGCATTATAAAAAGTTATGTTAGATTAATGGAGAATGCATAGTACGTATTCATGAATATGGTTATGATATCATATTAAGAAGTAGGTTTTAAACCTAACTCAACTCTACAAAACCGACTTGTAAGGTAGGATTTACATCCCACTTATATATTATAATTGAGTCTTATCTTTAGTCGATGTAGAACTTCCAATACTAAGTCATCTCATAAACCTATAGTTAATTGGATTAAAATTACATTAAAGAGACTCTAAGTCAATATCCAGGTATAACATCTTGCGTTGATATTTTGAGGGGTAATAGAGAGTATATTAGTACTTTTTCATCTTTTTAGGAGTTCATAATACTCTTTATGGTGAATTTATGGGCGTGATACATGTGGTGGAATATGTTTGAAATGTTAATTTTATAAAATTTTCCCTTGAATATGACTCTTTATGTTTAACTTTATATTATAGTGATTCTTTTGGTGTGTAGATGGAAAAATGTTTAAAGCTTTGTAAAGACTAGTAATTTAGATTTTCTCAACTATACTCCAAATAAATCAGTGGCTTCAAATTAGAAAACAAAAAATAGTTTTTTTTTTTACCTCCTGTTATAAGTTTAGATTATTTTACATAATAAGTTCCAACTTTCCATTTCACAGTATTTGACAGAAATTGATTGATTGTATCAATAACGTGTGCAATATATGGTCTTGTATATATTATTGCATACATCAAATTGCTCACTACAAATGAAAAGGAACTCTGCTCATATATGTCTTCTCAATTTGAAGGATTTTGTTTAACACTCAATTTAAAATTTGTAGTAAGAGGAGCGTTCACAATTTTAGCATTTTCCATTTAGAATTTTGGTCTCTATCATCAATACACTATACACAATAAAACCATTGTAACATTCTCATAATAGGAATCATTACTTCCTTATTCCAATCAGTTCGTATCAATCCTAACAAAACCTTCCAGATTTAAACTAATTATACCATTTTAGACTAGTAAGTTCATTCTCAACAAAGTCCAAATCAGTTCGTATCACTTAGCGAGCATCCCTGAGGAGGAGTACGAGTGTCAAAGTGGGTTTGGACCATGGGCTAGCATGCCAAAATGGGGCTGGCCAGTTTGAAATTTTCAACTTGATGGCCCACTTTGGCCTACCATGCCTAGCCTGCCAAATTAGCAAGCCAAGGCGGGTCAACTTCCCCTCCGCTGACTCGTTTCTTTTTTTATTTTTTAGAGAAAGATGTGTGAGGAAAAAGACACAGTTTTCATTCTCGTGAACGGTGGATCCCAATCCTCCTTATCCCTAATCACTAGTCATACATAATAATTCAACAAACACATCAATCAAAATTAATCTCTAACAAAAAAATTATGTTGAATCTACGTTTCAATTTGTAAGAAAAAAGTTACAAAAAATATGTGTGAAGTTTTATCAATTTATATTCTTTGAGGTTTATACTAAAACAGATTTCAAAGGTCGAGGATGGGTCTTCGGCTTCTTCCCAAAAATCCTTTATCTAAATACATATAAACTGTATGTATTCATATTAGTTTTAGTTTAACTATGTACCCTTTGCATTATTTTTATCTATTATTCCATAAAGATATAAACTTGTATATACATAAATACTATTTTAGAAAACAAATAAATAAATGTAGTCTTTTATAGATTAAAATTAATTTGTAGAAGTTGTTTCATATAACTTTTAAACTTTTTTTTATATAAATTAACTTTTAAACAAATAAATTCCTTTTTTTTTCTATATACTATTTATAGAAAAGCCTGTAAATCACACTCGTAATACTTCTTTATGAACCTACCAGGGGCAGTGACTATTCCTTTTAGACTTATGTGATTACAATTTGCAATGTCATATATCCATATACATTATGACATGGTGAATGGTTTACTTTTAATAATTACTTTATAAATTACATTTAAAATAAAATTTAATTAATTAATAAAGTAAAAGTCTTTCAAAAATTGTGGATGAGACTTGAGTTTAATTTCCATAATTCGTCTCTAACAGCATTATGTTGTGTTCACCTGAACAAAAAGAACTATTAACATATATTTGAGAGCGATGAAATGCATTGATTTTTATGTTTACTTGAGACGAAATGCGCAGACAAATTTGATATGATTTGCGAGATGTATAAGTTTTTCATCACCCGTGAAAGTGAAGAGATTTGGAGGGATAGATGGTATCGTGTCTGATTTACTTTTTAACTATTATATAATTCCAGCTCGAATCATGAAGTTTACGTACATAATTCATTCTAACTATCAAATAACTTATTCCTTCGTTAATAATAAAAGCGAGAACACATATTTTTATATCTTCACTATGGATTCACGAGTAACTCTAAGAGTTACTTTCGCGTGCTGGAAAGTTGTAGAGATTCCTGAGCTCCTGAGCTTGCTTGCTTCAGACAACCATTACACAATAAAGATTCTTGCATATACAGTCCCCTTTTGAAAATGCTTTTGACCATGAAGAAGCATTAATAAGTGGTTGGTATTTGGTTGGTTGTTGTCTTAATTGAGGGAAAAGAAGGAGCTAATATGTTGGTGCATTGTGGTTTGCGAAGTGAATGTTGAAAGTGTAATCTATGTGATCAGTGCATTGAGGACGAAGAGCAACTCTAAGGCCAGTTCTGCAGAGCAAATTTGGCATTGTTTTTGACGATGCAGGTTGTAGATGACGACGAAGAACGAGGCTTTGTGTATGGTAGATGACGTTGATGGGCATATGAAGATGGTGGGTGAAGATGAAGAGGAGTTTGAAGCTGCAGAAGATGATGAATAGTGACTGAAATGAAAAATGTTAGAGGTGTATTCGGTTCCTTCCACCCGTATTCGGTTCCAGGGGTGTGAAGAATTTAAATGGAACTCGTATTTGGTTCCCACTTTCTGCTATTCAATTCCCATTATTCACAACAATATAGTGTATTCGGTTCCCAAGCTTCGTATTTGATTCCATGTGAGTTTGGCCTGGCGTTGGTATTTGGTTCCCTTGGAGCATTTCGTTCCAAGCTTTGTGGTGGAGGTGCAGGCGCCATGTTCGACCAAGCTAGAGGTTTCTTTGGTGGTGGACGCTGGACTATATGCACTTGGTTCACCATGTTCTACGTGTCTATTCAGTTCTTGGGTGTTATTGGGTTCCCTAGAGCTGCATTTGTTCCCCTCCCTCACATTGATTCGGTTCTAAAGTCCTGTAAAGATTTTTTTGTTGCTTTCATGCCTGGGATGATGTGTTTGGAAGCTTGTTGGTGTCGTTGTGAAGTGTGAGGAAGGACATCCATGAATGTGTACATGTAGCAACAATAACCCCATAATGCATATAGAACAAAGGGAGTTCAAGGATTTGGTTTTAATGGCAACAACCTAACCTTTGTATGTGTTGCAGGTTTTTGGGAATGAGAAGGTCTTTTTGGTAACTACTTTGTTGGAGCTGTTGTGAGGGATAACTACGTTGTCCAGGTTAGGACAACATGTTTTCTCCATTTCCTTCTTATGGTTATTGTTGAAGACAACTTTCGTCTTCCATGTATTTTATATTTTATGGATGTTTTTTACTTGTAATGCAAATAAATGATTTCTCATTGTGTAGCTTACTATGCATGAACTTGATCTTATAGTATCATATTAGAGCATCTTTGTTTGAGGTCAAAAGCTTGTTGGTGTATGTTATAAATTATCATGTATTACGTCGTGAAGCTTCCTAACTTGGTGTATTGAGGCATTATCTGGAATTGATTGAAGAGTCATTCTCTGGAAGGATTTGAAGGTAGATGTTTAACGAAGTTTATCCTTTTGTTGAAGCATTCTATGATCTAATATTTTCATGTAGTTTGTTTAACAGGTTTGGTTTGGTATTATCACTCTTGTATTTCAAAATTGACATTTGAAATTACCATCTAAATTTTATTTGTGACCGTGAGTGGGCATTGCATTGGGTCAATCTTGGTTCAAATCTTCAAAAGTCTTGAATATGTATGTTTTATATTATGTTTTCTTTAATTAATATGCATGAATTAATATATTTATTGAATATTGTGAGACCCTAAATAATTAAACTCTGAAATACATGTCAAATCAGAATTTAATTCCTTTTCATCCATTCTGCCGTGCCTTGAAAGACACGCCCATCATTTTCCCAGGGCATTAAAAACGCACCAATCACCACATGCACACACGCCACCTGTCGCGGGAGAAGCTTCTAGTTTAGAGTTTGGTGTACAGGTGTCAGTTTGGGAGATGTTCGTTCAAATGAACGTGAGTTTAAACAAAACTGGATTTTTGGAAATTCTCTCTCCTGCATCACTCACCTTCTTCCTCACGAAACTCAACCCTTCATCTCCTCCAACTTCTCTCTAAAAACCCTTAACTTCTCTCTACTGTAAATCTCACACCTCTTCTCCGATCACGTTTGCAGCACCATAGGAGTGTTCGTCCAGCTGTGATCTTCCTTTTGGACCGAACAGTATTGGAATACAAGCTGGTAAGTTTCCTTCTCTAGTAGTTGTCCATTAGGGTTTCATGCGAAACCATACTCTCGGTTCATGCATGGACTATATCTGAGCCATCTCTGATTTTGATGTTTAGATCAAGTGAAAGTGTTAGTGAAACTGAGGGTAGAACACTGTAAGAGACAAACCCAACTTTTGCATTAGGGCGTACACTGCTATCCAGGTAAGGGAAGCTTATATGTTTAATTTATACCTGCCTGTTGTATGATCTGAGTTGCATGTATGAAAAGTATGATGTTTGAGCTGTTATGAACGTTCACTGATATCGGATATGACTTCTGGTTTGCTTTGCATGTTAGTTTGATACGTATGAATGATGGATGAATATCGTAAGGTATGAGTTATTAATGGGATGATTGTTGAATGTGAATTAATTTGGAAGTGAAAGTTATAAAGTTCATAAATTTGAGAATCATATGAAGTATAAAGTATAAGTTAAAATGTTGAAATCTGGAAATTTGTTAAGATTGAGAAATCTGAAACTTAAATTATTCCCTTTGATAAATGACGCTCGTCACCGTACGGTCTTAGACCGTTCAGTTTTTCTTAAAATAACTTAGAATGGAATTCTTTCATTTGGAAAGAACTCTGCTCGAGAACGAGCGTCCCCATTTGAATGTCTGAGTGTTCGGTTCAGCTCAGCGGTATATAATACTTTAAACTTTAAAAATACGTAACGTTCGGTATTATACCGAACGTTCGTTCTAAATGGCGCTCGGTCTTATACCGAAGCGTTCGTTCTAAATGGCGCTCGGTCTCATACCGAAGCGTTCGTCCTAAAGAGCGCTTGGTCTTGTATCGAACGTTCGTCACGATTTACTTTCGGTCATCTACTTAGCGTTCGCTTCAATGTAGTGTTCGGTCTTAAACCGAACGCTCGTCCTTATCTTTGAATCCTTAACGAACGTAAATAGCGTTCGTCCAAATAATTAGTAAATGTATATTGGCGCGTTCGGTCATTTACTGGCAGTCGATCCCTTTTAAATAAATGGTTCCCAATGTAGCTAAGTATTCATATTAATGTCTCTTAGCCAAGTTGAGTCAACCTGACCTCTTGGTACTTAAGAATATTCTGAAAATGATTTCATTATTTTGGAGTCTTCCTGATTGTTAAATGGATTCTTCTAAATCTGGCTCTTAACGTTCGTCCTCTTCCTTCAGAAAGTTGAACGTTCGTCTTTTTAAGAGAGTGGAACATAGAATGAAAATGTTATAAATATGAAATGGTAAGACGTTTGAACACTATATTAAATGGTTATACGATTATGGAATTTGAACGAGCGTTCCAAGGAGGAACGTCTCAGATATGTTAATATTAAATTTGGTAAAGTATGACTGTGGATAAGTTAAGACTCGCTGTCCATCCTGATGTTCCGTGAGTACTATCTTCATGTAGAGGAAGTATGTCATGTGTGGGAACGGCAGGAGGTCCTTAGTCCATAAGTTAACATAGACGACGTAAGAACGGACTGACCTCGAGTGGCAGCTGTTTGGTGTATCCCAGTTACTACACCACTCGGGTGCAAGGACGCTTGTAACTACACAGATTCATACAGTCCGGACGGTCTGTCTTACATATATATATATTTATCTCTATGTTGTTCTATGTTAAGTTACATGTTGTATGTGTGAATGGAAATGTTAAATGTATGTGTTAATTGTATGAATTAAATATTATAAGCTTACCCTTTCGTTTTCCTTGTGTTGTCATACTGTCTTTGTACGTTCGTCCTGTCTTGCAATGATCATCCGTGTGGATGTGAGCAGAAGGCGAGGCTACCCTGGAGGACGTGATCGAAGAAGAAAACTTGGTTGAAGTTGAAGTAAAGGCGGAGCAGTAGTACGCTCGTCTTTACGTTATAGTTTAGGACGATCGTTTTTGGGATGGACGTTCGGTTATATCTTTTTGTAAAACCGTTCGTCCTTATCTACTGTATTCATGTACTTAAACCGTTCGTTCTAGTTCCCTCTGTATACGCTTTAAGCGCGTTATTTTTGTACTGAATCCGTTTGGCTCTTGAAATTCACTTTAGTATTTAAAGACTGTTTATGTTACTGATAATTGTAATTAATTCTGATTTATGGAAATTACTGTATTTTGGGATGTTACAAATATATATCAATATATGAATATATATATATATATATATATATATATATATATATATATGCATTACTGTGTGTGTGTGTGTGTGTGTGTGTGTGTGTGTATTTTGTTAAGTAAATATAGATGGAAGAATAATTAGATCTCTTATATTTGGACGATGAAGATATAGATGATGATGTGGTTGGTGTAGACTTCAATATAGTCGCTATGTTACATCAACAATTACAAATAACCACCTCATTGGCTGCACTAACAATGTTATGCATTGTTGGACATGCGTTGGATATTTTAAATATGTACTCAAGTGATTTGAGTAGTGTAAGAAATTTCCTACCGGACAAAGACCATCGTAGGGATCAGTTAATGTCGTACCTTGTGCATACTAATCGGTGTCGCGACATCATTAGGATAGGTCCAGAGACATTTATTAATCTATGTGAGAGACTAAGAACAACTAGATTAGTTAAGGACGTCATTCAGTCGACAGTGGAGAAACAAGTTATTCTATTACATGACTTATTTACTTACATTGACTTATGTATTTGATTTCTTACATTACCTGTATTTCAATTCCATTTGCTTTCACATCAGTTATCATACTTTTATTTATTGTCAACTTAATGAACTGCAAATCAAATGGATTCTCGAATCATTGATGAATTGGAAAAGGGAGTTACTGAAAGAAGAAGACTATGTGCAATTCTTGAACGACAAATACATGCCACAGAGCATTGAAATGCGCTGTTAACGGCCATGACTCTTTCATCTAATCCAACTTCAGAAGAAATTCATAACTTATTACGGATTATGAACATTCAAGATGATAATTTATTCAGACAATGCTTCGACTTTCTATCTTTACATCCATCCCATACAAGTCGTCTAATAAGTATGTCAATACATTATCATTTTAATCGATTGATTAAATACCTCACCGAAGCAACTTCATAAACTATGACAAATATATTTGTATTTTGTTATGTTCACACTTTTTTTATGTTATGTAATATTTTAACTTTGTTTAATTATTTGTTTCTTCAAAAAATATTCAATTTCACTTCGATAACAAATAAAATCTTACCACTTGTTAGTAAATTATATTACAAAAACATTGCATTTAAAAATAAATTTATTTTACTAAATTACAATTTTTTTTACATTTTTAAAATTAATTTTAATAATTAATGTTCATTTTTTACTCTTTATAAACAATTTTACAATTAAATATAACATTAACAATTATCATTTCATATTATTTTAATAACTAGGGGCATTTTGGTAATCTTTTATTTCTATCAATTTAAACAATTCTTTTTATCTGTCATATCAATCAAATTCTATACTAATTCTCATAAACTTTACTTTCAAATCTTCTATCAATTATCTCCAAATCCACTAAAATAAACAACAATTAATTCACCCTCAACTCTTCTTAAATTTATCCAAATTCTCTCTCTCAAATCCTTCCTCCAAATAAACCCATCCTAAAACAGGAAAACAAATCTTAGAAATATGACTGAATTTTATATAATAATTATTGTCAACGGTAGTTTAAAGTATTAAATCAGATAATAATGTCTGATAATTCTGAGACAAACATTAGAGTTAGTATAGTCAAGAATTTTAGTATAAATTTAAAGTTTGATGTTGAATAAAAATGAAAAGATGTGAAAAATAAAAAAAAAGAAAAATTTATAAATGTTATATCTTAAAATTTTATATTAAAAGGGATGTTAACTCTTATTTTAGTGGAGGTTAATCTTTAATTACCCGAGAGAAATTTATATCGTATAAAAATAAGAAAGTTGAATTATATATGTAAGAAAAATATACATATAAGCACTTGAATCTTAAAGTCTTTTATAAGGTGACGTAAAATCTTTTGTGGAGAACTCTTTCCTCAGTAACAGTTTTAGAAGTAAGGATCAATCTTTAACTTTAAAAGCTGATTATGAAAGCCTGAATTAAAAATTATTCCAAATTGATCCAAAACACATCAAAAGATCATATCAATGACACTCAAGCTACATAAGATGAAAAGTATATTATATTACACACATCACAGAGTGAGGTGATGAAGAAAAGACAGGTTGATTTGTTTTGAAAATGGGATCATGATTCACTTCTTAGGATACCTTAGCAACCTCAGTCATTTGAGCCTTACCGACAATAACATTGTATAGGACTTGCAGAATGCCCAATTCACTTCAATAATTCAATAAAACAACCAAGTAATGGACACGAAACAAGACAAAATCTATGACCCAGTTTTCCTTTTAATCTGAACCAATTAGGCTGGAAACCACTACATATATCCACTGTCAACTTGTCATTTGATTTTATTATTCCTTTTCCTCTTCTGTTTCTTTTTCTACCACTTTTTTCTTTCTCTTCTTAAAGTAATCTTATCTTAATTATCATCAACTACTTTCTAATCTCATATAGTGTTTAGTAGTTTTGATTCAAAGCAAGGAACCAAGAGTTCCATCCATTCAAAATTGCTTACCAGGATTTTGTTTATTCTCTCTCAGATTAATCTTGTTCATATCTAACAAGAAGGCCCCATCCCAAAAAGTTAATTTCCTTTGTAATCACATGTCCCATAAGTCAAAACTGCCCTTTTCAAAGCTGAATAAAAACAAAAACAACAACTTTTTGTGATTTTGAAAGTAAACATACACCACTAATATTTTACTGCTGTAACAACCTTTTTCTCTTCCTTGCAGTAAAATTAACTACAATGCCGTCTTGTGACCCTAGCTTGTTTGGTTAGGGCACTTCCTTGGAAGTTTCTCCTGCTCTTTCTGGTCCTCAATTTAGATTTTCAAGATTCTGCTTTAGTGGCTTCTATTTGCCAATTCGCTGCAGGATCTGATAAAAAACAATGATCATTAATAAGCAAGAACAGTAACAAGGGTAAGTGAGAAAAAAAAAATCTAAGTTATTATTTATCATAGTCCTAGTCTTTAACAACCACTAAGCAAAGTAACCATGGTTTTCAGAAGCATACAAAAACATCCAACTGTACCATTATCACCCTCTCTTCCACTCAATCAGATATGCACATGATCAGGCCTCACAATTTGCCTTTAAATTGGTCCACCTCTCTTCTCTTTCCCATTGTGATTCACTCAAACCAAACTACACTCTGCAGAAGTTTTCTTCATTTTCAACCTTGCAATGGCTTCCAACAAGCTTATTGCCACCATCTTGGTGCTTTCTCTCCTTGCCTACTCCACATCAACCTATGCATGTGGCACATGCCATCCCAAATCTCCTCCTCCTCCTCCTCCTCCGTCCGGGAAGTGCCCTAAGGACACACTGAAGCTAGGGGCTTGTGCTGACATTCTAGGACTTGTTAATGTTGTTGTTGGCTCGCCTGTCTCTAGCAAGTGTTGTTCATTGCTTGAGGGTTTGGCTGATCTAGAGGCTGCACTTTGCCTCTGCACTGCCATCAAAGCCAATCTGCTTGGAATCAACTTGAATATCCCTATCACACTCAGTGTGCTCCTCAGTGCATGCCAGAAAAATGTTCCTTCTGGCTTCCAATGTCCATAGAATTCATCATGCTAGGTTCATCTCATCACTTGTGTCCTCAAATTCCTGTCTTCTTACAGTTCTTCTTTTTGTGCAATGTGTGATTTTAATAATTTGGCAAACACATGTTTGTCTTAGTAAGTAACCTTTGATCTTTGTTGGTATATTTGGGGAACTTTGGTTGTTTTTCGGGTATGTTGGAGGTAGAGAGGGGTTTGATTTGTTAAACCAGATCTTAATGACCAATATGCACAATTTATTTGTACTTCACAATCAATCAAGTGTCTATTATCAATTTATGTAAGTGCAGTATTGTCTATTATTTTTCTCTAAATTCCTGTTATTATTCCTCATAATATGCTAAATCATTTAAAAAGTATAATATTTTGTTATAAATATATTCCTAACAAAAACAAAAAATCTTATGTTATTTTTTTAACTTAGGCTAATGATTAGCCAAACAGTTCTGCACTTTTTTTCTCCTGTCTGTTGAAAAGAGTAGTGCTTTCATGATGTTGACAATTTTTGTTTAATTTTTTTTCTCTAGAAGCATCTTAGTACGTAAAACTACGTGCCCAAAATATTGAGAAAAAAAAATAAAACTTTATTTCCAAAAATATGTTGGAAAACATGAATATATCTCTCCAACATTTTTTTATCATCATAATTTTGACAACAAATAGAGGAAATATAAGGAGAGAAATATGTGATCAGATAAATATACGTGGGGACGAACTAAAATGGATTATGAACAAGTATTCTTAAATAATGAACAAATATATTCATACCTTGTAAAAGAGATAGTAAATTATGATCAAGAACTCGAATTTTGGTAATATTATTTTGGGTATGAAATAGATTACAATGGCATGGTGAATATTATTTTGTTTGTTTTATAAAGGTTTTTAATATCCACCATAAATAATCCCTAAGTTAAAAAAATAGTGTACATAATAAATGTGTCAGCATAATGGTTGGGTTACACAGTCCTGTGGATTGGTGATTTGGCACGTGAATCTAAGAAAATAAAAGCTAAATAAATAAACGAATTATAAAAGAAATATAAAAAAATAAAAAGGACAATTAACAAATGTCAAATAGCTAGTCTCTCCAATTATCACCAAATATTAAATATAATTATTGGAATTAATTATTCTTCAATTTCATTTTATATGTGATTTTAAAATAAGAAAAATTATATTTGTGTAAATATTTATTTAAATTAATTTTAAAATAAAATTGTAATTATTGAATGTAAATGAAATGCAGAGAGTAGAAAATTTAATTAATCCCTCAATTTCATTTTATATTTGATTTTAAAATAAGAAAAAATATATTTGTGTAAATATTTATTTAAATTAATATTAAAATAAAATTTTAATTATTGAAAGTAAATGAAATGTAGAGAATATAAAACTTAATTAAATTTAAGTATCTAATAAAAATTACAAAATTATAAAATTATAAAATTATAAAATTATAAAATTATAAAATTATAAAATTATAAAATTATAAAATTATAAAATTATAAAATTATAAAATTATAAAATTATAAAATTATAAAATTATAAAATTATAAAATTATAAAATTATAAAATTATAAAATTATAAAATTATAAAATTATAAAATTATAAAATTATAAAATTATAAAATTATAAAATTATAAAATTATAAAATTATAAAATTACAAAATTATAAAATTACAAAATTACAAAATTACAAAATTACAAAATTACAAAATTACAAAATTACAAAATTACAAAATTACAAAATTACAAAATTACAAAATTACAAAATTACAAAATTATAAAATTATTAAATTCTACGTTATGAAAGGAAGATAATATCATGTTTCTATTTTCTAATTATATTATCACTAATCAAATCCTCCACCAAGTTGATAAAATATATAGATATAAATATGCTTATTATCTTTTTTTAATAATTTTTATCGAAATAAATATTTCAATCATTTTAAGGAATTTAAACATAATAGTTTTATATATAAATATAAATATATATATATATATATATATATATATATATATATATATATATATTTATATGACTAGTTATCTAACTCTTGAGTACTTTCACTTGCATGCTCCCGTATAATACAATTATAACGAGTGAAAATCACAATCATAAAAAGAAAATGATAAACTAGCATATTTTGATAGATATAATTTCTGAAAAAACACATAAAAACCTTCTGTCTATTCATAACACATTCAACAACTACACAAACTTATTAAAAAAAAAAATAATCACAAGTAATAATATGTTTAACTTTTCAAAGATTAGTGCAATACATAGACTCAAAGATGTTGTATATTTCATATTATCTCTTAGTAGATTATAGCCTAAGACGTAGCTCAACTTGACATCACAAGGAAAAAAGACATTCTCATGTGACAAGGATAAATTCCTTTTATATGCGACGACCATTTTTCATATTACTCCTTCAAATTAGAGAAAAATTTATCAACTTTCACCACATAAATATCTTTTTTTATATGATTTTGATAATTATTAAAGTTAAGATAATCTCATCCGAAATCACCACATCACATGTGTGTGCGTGATCGAGACTATATCAGACAATATAGTGTGACATCATGTATTGTCTCATGTGACCAAGACTATCTTGGACAATGTAGTGTGTCATCGTGTATTGTACCATATGTGATCGAGAGTATCTCGAATAATATAGTGTGACATCATATTGCACAAGTTGTTGGTACAGTCAGTAAATTTTTGTCAAATTCAGGTAGATAACATTAGAATGCTATAAAATGAATTTTGAGGTATCTTTGTGGTACTAGTAGTTTGAGGCTTTGTTTTCGAGGTAATAAGCCTACTTTGGTAGATTACTCATAATTAGATATGGTTAGAGACATTGATTCCAGAAAGTTCACTTTAGGCTATTTGGTTTAATTTACAGGGGTAGTCTTGGCTTGACGATCAAAGTTGCAAAAGTATGTAGCATTGTGTACTACTGAGGCATAATTCATAGCACTTACCGAAGCTTGTAAGGAGTTGTTATAGGTGAAAAAAATTCTTGCATGAGCTTGGTTTTGTGCAAGGTAAATAATTGTTGTATTGTGATAGTCAAAGTGTTATCCATCTTGGTATCTAAATTTTTATTCTAAATCCAAACATATTGATGTGAGGTATCATTGGATACATGATGTTTTAGATGCTAAGTTGTTGGAGTTAGCTAAAGTTCATATAGATGATAATGGTTCTGATATGATGACTAATGCATTCCCAAGAGGAAAGTTTGAAGCTAGTTGTGAGATCGTCGGTTTGGCATATATCTCCATATAGTAGTAAGGGAGAGATATGTTGGATTATTGAGCTCATTTCCTATGTGGAGAATAAACTCAAACAATGTGGACCATTATGTCTCACTTTATTATAGTAGAGAGGTGTTAGATTAGTATGACACATGAGAAACATTTAAAGAAAGAGAAAAGTCAAATGAGAGAGAAAGGAAGAAAGAAAGTCTTTCCTGCATAACACAAAGTTTGCACTGGTGTTTCATCGTTGTGAAGTCGCTCACCATTGGATCGGGATGATTTTTTGATAGTGAGTTCCAAACATATGGTTCTTCATTTTTACCGTTTTGATCGTCAATAAGAGGTCTAGTTTGGGAGAAAATAGCTCGCATCAATAACTTTTTTTTTGGAGAATTTTCATCTTCTTTGTTCTCATAAACATTCATGCTTAGTTAGTTTGACTAGTTGAAAACATTATTTGGTATTTTATTGAAGATTATTTTTATACTTTATTATTATCTGGACGACTCATGATTTTTATCTTGTATTGAAGGATTTTTCATTTTAAAAATTGTTGGTATATTTTGTGTTTTAAATTCTATTTTTTCTATTTGTCTTTGGTACTCCTCACATGTTCTGATAGAAAGATTAAAATTTCACTCTATTAAAACTCTTTGTTAAATTGTTATTAATGTTGGTGTACTTTCTCATAATTTTCAACCGATATCGTAACCCTCTTTTTAGGACGAGCTCGAAGACAAACATTGTGAACAACTTTGTAACATTCCAATAAGGAACATGGCACTCGACACTGATTTTTGTTTCCACTCCCAGTGCACGATTTTATAGAGCTAATTATAGTCACTTTTTACATGCCTCCGAATATGCACGTTGACCCTCTTATAAACTTATATTTCCACCAGCCATGTAAAAACTAATGAGACTATTAGATAACCAAAATAATAATAAATAAATAACACTCATTTTCTTTCTCCTAGAATTAGTCACATCTTCCCGTTAATATTTTTTAAGTCCTTACATATAATAGTCACACCATCCAATTATAATCTAAAGATTAAATGGTTACCACTCAAAAAATATAAATTCTTTTAGTACTTATAAAAATTAAAATCAATTTATTAACAAATTAAAACAATTATAAAAGTAACGGAAATAGCTCTTACAAAAACTTATAAACTTTATGTACATGAAACCAATTTTTTTTATAAATTATGTTCAGAAGTTAGTAGATTGGATTGTGGTTTTTAATTTGTTAGTTTGATTAGGTCTATTTTGTCTAATATGAAAGTGTCTAGACGAAGTTGGGAGACCACCTGGTCTGGTAATTTGTCTCTTTAAAATTAAAAATTGAAATTAAAAAAAATGAAAAAATATTTTTTCTATATTATATTATTTAAATATATTAATATTTTAATTTAAAATTATTAATTATAGTAAAATAATTTAATATATAAATATAATAATTATTTTAATTTGTTTTATTAGAAACATTAATTAAGTAATTAAAAGCTTAAAAATTCGAGGGTTAAATATGTTTTTAGTCTCTAAACTATCAAGCGATTTTGTTTTTAGTCCATCTTTCAAACTAAGGTACTTTTTAGTCCTTTTTCTTTAGGAAAACATTATTTTTCGTCCTTAAAAACCAACTGCGTTAAAAAGAAGCTGAGCTGACTAACGGTGGAGTGTCACGTCATCTTTTTTGTCACACTAAGTCAATCTGACCATCACCGTTCGGTCACCATCATCATTCAGTCACCATCACCATTCAGTCATCATAACCATTCGGTCACCACCAATACCGTTCGGTCACCACCAATATCATTCGTCATTCAGTCATCATAACCATTCGGCCATTATCAATATTGTTCGGTCATTAACAATATCGTTTGGTCACCACCAATATCGTTCGGTCATTCAGTCATCATAATCATTCGGCCTTACCAATACCGTTCGGCCATTAACAATACCGTTCGGCATTACCGTACGGTAAGGGACAGATTGACTTAGTGTCAGAAAAAAAAAACATGACGTGGCACTCCACTGTTAGCCAGTTCAGCTTCTTTTTAACGCCGTTGGTTTTTGAGGACGAAAAATTATGGTTTCCTAAAAGTGAAGGATCAAAAAGTACCTTATTTTGAAAGAGGGACTAAAAACAAAATCGCTTGATAGTTTAGAGACTAAAAACATATTTAACCCAAAATTCGAAACAAAATATGTTAATTTCATTGAAAAGTTCGAAACGAAATAAACTTTTTCGGCATTTTACTTTCGCTTATTTACATATGTTATTTCCAATCTAATGCTAAATTTACCCTTAACATAATGATAAAAGGACAAATTGCCACTCAAGAAAAAACACTTCTTTTTATGGGTGAAAATAAAAAATAAAGAAAAATAAGTAATTATTCTTGTCAAAATTAGGGATAATAAAAGAACCAAGCATTCCTTATATTTATATATTTAAAATAAATAAGACTTACATAAATTAATTTTAGTTTATAAAGATGTCTTTGTTTTCCTTTAGAAGTTTATAAAAAATAATGATCCATTCATAATCTGCAATAAGATTCATTCATTCGTTTCCTAAAAGAGAGTTATAACTTTTGATATTTCGTTCATACAAAACAAAATGTATAAATAAAATTATTTATGAGCTGAGATATTTGCATGCAACTGAAGTTGGATCCCACAGACAGATCCCTGCATGTTCATAAAAAGATATCATAAATACCTTTCTTTATGTAAACATTAAATTGTAGCATATAGTATACAGTGTCGATCTTTATCACATAAATGAGAGATGATAAATAAAAAATGTTTTAGCCTTTAAAAAAAAATAAAGAAAATAGAGTTTTGTAGTGTTGGGATGGAATTGAGTTGCAGGGTGTGAGAAGTGGAATTGAGTTGCAGGGTGTGAGAAGTCATAATTAGGGTTAGACCCACCATGTTTCTTTGCTTGTTTGATGTAACTTGTTATTCCACACGTCTTATAGTCCCAAAAATCTTATAGAGCATTCCAGAACTTAAGTGGCTGTAGACAGGGAAAACTCAAACCAGAAGAAAGAAAGACCTCTTACCTGGCATGCACATGTGCATTCATATATACAGTGGCTAAGAACCTCTATCATTGTGAAAGCCTATACTTTTAATAATTAAAAAATTGTTTTTTTTTTCTTTTACTTTAGAATATGCTTTTAAGGATATTTTTATGATTAAAAAATTTAACTTTTATATTTTGTTAAAAAGGGAATATATTAAAAAGTAAAATAATAATATAACATATCATATGTGAAGATGACAAGGTCACATATTATTCTTGAAATAAGTATTATATAAAAAACTTTAATTTAATTTTTGTATTTGTTATTTTTATCTTAATTTATTCTCAATTTGTTTTAAAATAAAACAAATTGTTCTTTTCTCTTTCTCCAAATCAAAATCAAATCTAACTTTTATATAAATATTATAATAATATTTTTATTATAATTAACATTTTAATTAAATATTTTTAATAAGACTAAATTTATTTAAATTTATATTTTATATTAAGTTTTATTTAAATTTTACTTAAATATTTATATATCAATAGTTTTTATATAAATGTTATAGTTAGTTTAGAAATAATAGTTTTATAAATTTAAATGTAAAATTTTAAAATAATTTTATAACAATTTAAAATAAATATTTAAAATTTTAAAATAAAACTTAAATAAATTTTAATGTAAAATATAAATTTTAATAAAGTTAATATTGTTAAAAATATTTAATAAAATATCAATTTAAATTATTATAATTTTTATATAAAGTTAAATAGAGTTTAATGGAGAGTTTACGTGTGGTAGAGATAATGTAAAATTATTAATATATAAATATTTAAAATAAAATCTAAATCAAGTTTAATGTAAAATATAAATTTAAATAAATTTAATATTGTTAAAAATATTAATAAAATTATGAATTTTAATAAAAATATTACTATAGTATTTATATAAAAGTGAAATTTAGTCTTATAAATGATTAAAATTGTTCAAAGTTTAAAAAGTATTATATGAATTGATATTTCTCTTATAATACTTATTGTACCATATAAAAATAGTCGTGTTACCAAAAGCAATTGGTTTAAAACTCTAGAACTTTAAAAAGTAATTAGATTGGTCGGTGAACAACCTCATTAATTACCACAAGTCTAATAAGCCTAATATGATTAACAAGGCAAAATATATTTATGAGAAATTATACCCTAATTACAAATCCAATATGATTAACAAGGTAAAACATACTTATGAGATATCACACCGTAATTGGGTCAATCATAATTAAAAAATCCACTCCGAAATTTATAAATATATAGAGGTAAGATAAGAAGGCATATAATAATATTTATTAGACATTTAAATATAACTAAAACTAACTTGAAACTAGGAGTGAGATACCCATTCAAACTTTAAAAAAGAAGAAATAAAAAACCGCAATAAAAAGAACAACATAGTAAACAAAATGAAAAGACCAAAATACGAAGGAAGTAGTTCTTGATCCTTTACCATCCGAAACATTTATCTAAAATTAACCCATAATACTATAATTGCTACCTTATATTTAGAATTTCATTTGACACGTGATGAATTAAAAAATTAATTAAAAAATTAACAAATAAAAAAATTTAAAACAATTTAAAAAATTTTTAAAATAAAAGAACTAGGAATCTATAAATAACACAAAAAATTAATATCCTTAATGCATTATTAATAGAAAAAATGAAATTTTATCACATTTAAAAAAATATAAACGCAATTCAAATCAATAAAAATTTGAAAAAATAATTAAAATTTTCAAACAAGTGAGAGATTAAATCTACATTTTATTCGTAGAATTGATAAAAGGGAAAGAATATTGTCGGCTCCTCGAGGCTTGTCCGGTAGTCCGGAAAATTTTGTAAGTTGGATTAGTCCATTCATTTCATTTAATTAAGTTTTAAATTTATAATAAATTTTGATATTTTTAATTTAACTTTTATTAAAAAAATTAATTTATTAATTATTTAAATAATTTATAGTTTTTAAGTGAGTTTTTATTATGCAATCCTCAACATGCTATTTAAATTTTTTTTTTCTTACTTTCGTTTATTCTTATACTTATTATACAATTTTCGTTAGATATTTAATTTCATCATTTATAAATTTAAAAAGACATTTTTCAATACTTTAAAAATCATCATCAAGGAGTGTTCAACTATAACAAATATTAAGCATAAAAATCAAATACTAATACTAAAATGAAAAATATATTTATTAACATTGGCATCAATTTATTACCTACCATTATTCAACATTCGCAACAATTAGTATATGATAACAAATGATCATAAGTATAATTTTTGCTTTCTGTTGAGCCAGCTGCTAGTCAGCAATCATGACCTCAGCTAAAACTATATATATATACTTTACAGAACACATAACTCTAAAAGGCCTATCCAGAACTCATCATTGAACGAGATAGCTCCATTTGATTATGATGGAGGGCACATAAACCTAAGAGTATAATGGACCTTGGACTTGTATATGACCTCGATATTACTGATCATTTGAACATCATATCCATAGTCGGTAAATGTATAGTGTAGTGGAATAGCGTGGGAAACAGATGTAAGTGGCATTGCTGTAAGCTCTTCTAGGGACTTTGGATGCATAGCAGGCAGAGTTGGCAGCTGGTGATAATCTCAGAGTAAATTCGGATGGTGCAAAAGGCTAAAATATGACAATTTAAGGGACAAATATATACTCATTATGAACAACAACAATGTTCTCAGTGTTTACAAAAAAGAAAGACTATATATATATATATATATATAATTTTGAGAAAGCACCAGAACACAACACATGCAGAATCAATGACATTAAATTCATCAAGCAACACATAACACATCACACATAGTATGAAATCAATACATGAGACATCTAACAGTACATACAAGCATATCATGAGGGTTAGAATGGATGTCGTGTAGTTAGTTTGCTGAAGCCATGTCAATTATCGATTAATAATAGTTGGTCAAAGACATTATTAGGTAGCATGAATATTAAATGACCAAAGGGGCAACTGAATATGTTTAAATGAGTTGTTTATGCAAGCAAGGGTACAGAGAAGTTCCTAATACATTAAGTGGGAACAAAGAAGTTCATATACAATACTGTAAGCTATATTAACTCAAACCTTAGCAAAAACTTTAAAAATGAAAAGTCTTTTGCAACCATACAAAACAGAGACCAATGAACTACAATGCAGAAAAAAAAGAGCTAATCAGAACAAACAAGAACATATATATATATATATATATATATATATATATATATATATACCCTTAAAAGATCTCAGCGTCGGTTTCAACTACATAAGGTTTTATTAAACAATGAAGCGTGGTGTAACAAACTTAAACTTTCCATATAATTAAAGAATGAAAGTAATTAATGGGTATGGTTGTAAATTATTTTATTTATTTAAAATTTTATTAAAAATACATGTGTTATTTTAGACTTTGTGTTATGGACGCTTCTAGAGTGTTTTTTTTTTCAATGTTATTTTTTTTTTTACAACTAATTCCAAGTATTTATTTGTCAAAAGAAATTTCGATACTAATGTTATAATTATAGCTTAACATTTTGGATAGGAGACTTCCACAATTTTAAAAATTAAAATAAATAATATATGAACTGTCCATAATTATTTTTTTTTATTTTTGTAAATATTTGATTTCAAAAAACTAAATACTTTATATTTTAATTTTCTTATCTATCATAACCTAGATAATAGAGTATAAAAATTGATAAGTGTTAAGATAATGAGATCGAGTATTTAACTTTAAAATAATTCAATAACATAAATAAAATTTCTTAAACTCGTCTCATTATTTAAAACACAAATCATTTCATTAAAACTCTTCTTCAAGTTCTCTCTCCCTTCTCTCTAAGAAATCTAACTCCTCGACCATCTGTTTGATAATTAGGATGTGCCTAGGAGATCATAGCAGAGTAATCTCCATTTCTATCCAATCAATTTTTGGTTTAGAGCAAATAAGTTTCTACCTTTTTTTTTCTCTTTGTTGTCTGTCCCTGATCATGCTTATGAACCCTTCGCATGTGTCATTGGCCTTCTTTTCCTAGTTCTTTGTTAATATGAGGTTCTAAGGACTCATTACAATCACAATTTGGTGTTTTGTAGGTGTTTCTAGAGTACATTGTGCTTGAAGCAATGAGTATGCGTTCTTAGAGCTAAATAGCTTCAAATTATAAGGTAAGGAAAACTAGTGTTTGTCTTTAAATCAAATTAAAAGTATAAAATTGTAACTGTTGGGATGCATGATTGTATGTTTAACTAGGTGTGTTTTGATGTTAATTGTGTTGATTGAGGATAATGAATGGTATGATGATTGATTCTTTGTGTGAATTCTGTGTGAACTTGGATCAACATTGTGAATATGGTTGGTTTGATGGCGTTGGTGTTAATTTTGGCAGAAACGTTAAGCATAAAGGTATGAGTAGACTTTTAGGTCAAGTTTGGTCTAAAATGAAGGTTTGAGAGTGATTTTATGAAAAACTAGTCTAAGGTGAGGATTTGTGGTTTAAATAGTTAATTTAATCTTTTGGAACTTGTTTAGACTTGGAGTTAAGAGAACTGATTTAAGATGAGTTAATAGTACTTTAAAGGTGTTTTTGGTTGGTTTTTAGGTACAATTTTTGGGGGTTTGAAGTAGTGAGATTTTGAATTATAGATTTTAGGTTAAATTGGTCAGTTTAGAGGGTATTGGTAAGTCATTTTTGACTTGTTATAATTCCGAAGTTGCTTTAAAATGAGCTAGAATATGTAGAGTGCAATTTTGGTCTTTAAGTTGAGAATTGTTTTTTAGTTGATACCTTATTGTAAACAATTGATTATTAGTTTAAGATAGGTTATACACTTTTTTCTAAGTCTAAAATAGTTTATGATCCAATCTAGAAGAGTTAGAAGTCGGTAAAAATTATTAGAATAGGTCATGGGTGGTTTACGGGTGCTAATTATGCAATTTTGGTGATGCAGAATTACGTAGTCAGGCTGAGGGAGCAAAATGGGCTCCTTGGACGAGTTAAGGGGAGTCCTAGTAGTGAGTTCCAAAGGCTGAACGAGTGTTTTTTCAATATTCGACGTTAATCAATTTTTTTTTAATTAATTCTGATCCTTTTTTACAACTCTACTAGACCTGAAAAGCAAAAAAATAATAAATTTCAGTGTTTGGTATTTTATAAAGCATGAACTATGAACGTGTAGTGTAGTATCAACAACAAAAATTAATAACCAACAACAAACAAGTTCAACTAAACAACAAAAAAAATAAGTTAAAAAAAAAACAACAAATAAGTTCTTCAAAACAAAAACTAACCTTCAAAAGGTGGGTTCGTCGGAATAAAGTTTTATCATAGTGAGAGAGAAAACAAAATACGCCTATGAAGGACAAGAGCACAAAAATAATCGATTAAAACAAACAAAAATCATACATAAAGTAATTAATTAACATACATTTGTATCAAATGAAAGAAAGATTACATGTGATGCTCGTCAAACTTTGTTTGAGAAAAGTGTGAGAAGAGAAGAGGGTATCGTGCGCTAAGATAAAGTGAATGAATTTTCAATCTCCCGCTCAAATTTTTATAGAATTCACTAACCTATTGACGTCGAATTTAAAAGTCATTTGATGTTTTATATCCTTTTACGTCGAATTTCAATTCTAAACAATGTTTAATAATTGCATTTATTTACAAAAATGTCATCACTCATTTTTAATGTTGGCTCAGTGATTGAACGCGTGACGTTATACGTTGTTTTTGTACTAGTGATATTAAATTAAAATAAATGTGAAGGAGAAAACGTGAAGGCTTCAACGAATATCGACATCCGTTGAAGGCCCAACGGATCTCCCATATCCGTTGAGGCCTTTGCGTTTATTTTTCTTCTTCGTGTATACATAATAATGCAGACATAACACAGAGGAGAAAAAGAGCAAAGATCACAGAGCACAGATCATACAAAGCAGAACACAAACAACACATATCATACAGTCAATTACAACATAAGAGCAAAGAAGCACCAATCTCTTAGAGACCAAACGAGAATGAGAGAAAGGGAAAGTGGGGGGTGAAACTGTAGAGAAATAAAGAAAAGGAGAGAAAGAAAGAAAGGGAGAGTGGGGGGTGAGGTTGCAGAGAAAGAGAGAAAATGAGAGAGTCAAAGAAAGGGAGAGTGGATGGGGGTGGGGTTGTAGAGAAAGAGAGAAAGAGAGAAAGAATGGGAGAGTGGGGTGGGGTTGTAGAGAAAAAGAGAAAGAAAGTGAGAGTAAAAAGAAAAAGAAAGTAAAAGTATTGTTGTGGCTGAGTGAAAGTGAAAATGAGAGGTAGGGAGGGGATTAAGGTTTTGACACCAAAAGTTAAAAAGGTAAATAGTAAAGGTAAGAAAGGATAATTTTAGAATAAAAAAAACTTGGGGGTGTAGGGAGCACTTGGAGTGGTGGAGGAAGCAACTCTCTAATGTTTATTGTTTATTAGATTTATTGTTACTGAGCCACTATTAAACCACTTATTAATGTTCACTCTTATACTTTAGATGTATATGAGAGATTTGTTACATTGAGTAAAGATAAAACTAATTTATAGTATATAAATATGTGTAAATCTCACATTACAAATATTAAGATTGAGTTAGATTTAAATTTTACTTCTTAACTTAATCGTTAATAAAATCAAATTAACTTTGTATTAAATATAATTTATGGGTTTCCTTGTGGACCAAGCACTTATTTTCACAACTCCATATGTAACTAGCAAACCATTTATCTTTTAACCTTTTAAATTTATTATCAATATATTCTTCTACGTTTATTTTTATATTTAACTTTTTAATATAAATTATTTTGAGATATTTGTCAGTTAGCTAAGATATTATTAGTTATAATATTATGTAATAGTTATAATATTATGTTAATAAAATCAAATTAACTTGTATTAAATATAATTTATGGATTTTCTTGTTGACCAAGCACTTATTTTAAAAATTCCATGAGGCTAGCAAACCATTTATCTTTTAACCTTTTATATTTATTATCAATATTCTTCTACGTTTATTTTTATATTTAATTTTTTAATATAAATTATTTTGAGATATTTGTGACTTAGATATAGCTAAGATATTATTAGTTATAATATTATGTAATAGTTTTACATGTGATGGACTTAGGCCCACCTCTTTTCATTTTTCTATTCATAAATGCATAATCCTATGCGTTCAATACACGCTAGGAATTCATCTAATGTCTTTTTCTCTTTTATTTTAACATGATATCATAATTATGAATTAGACTTTATTCTAGTAATATTTGTTGTTTGTTGTATCTAGTATTATTGGGCCACTATCAGACCATCTATTACTCACTCTCACGCTCGAGATGTACATGTATCAACGTCAGAGATTTGTCAGTCTCACATCGGCTTGATATAAAACCAAATTATCGTATATAAGTTCAAACCTCAATATAAATTTTAAGATTTGAGTTTAAATTTCACTTTTTAACATGATGTCAAAATCTAATTCTAACTCAAACTAGTAATATATAATAATATTTAATATTATCTTAATATATCTAACACTCACTAAACACTTTGTTGATAAAATCAAATTAACTTGTATTAAATAAAATTTATCGGTTTCATTTATTATTAAAAATAATTAGTAATATTATTATTAATATTAAGAAGGTATTTTTAAAAATTTAAATTGAATAAAAAAATTAATATAGTATATATATATATATATATATATATATATATATATATATATATATATATATATATATATATATATATATATATATATATATACATATATAGATAATATATAGATGCGACAATTAAGAGTAAAAGTATACTTTATATCTTTATTTGAATTATAATGGAATGTGATATGCTCCTTCCTCTCTTTCAAGGATCATTGATAATGTTTTTATTCATTTTTAAAGTTTAATATAAAAAATTAATGATGTATATTATTATTTTCAAAATTTAGAGATCAATATATGTGAAAATTTAAGACATCGTCACATCCCAATTTCCAATTATATATATAAATTTAAAGATTAAGAACATGTTTAAAAAAAATACAAAGTGTATTATTAAAAAAATAAAAAATTATTAAGAATTATGAAAGTTATGTTTTTATTGAGTTGTGTAACCACACCTTTAACATCATATATTAAGAAACAGATGGAGTTTTATGATCGCTATTAATTTTCATGAATTAAGTAATTAATATTGTTATTATAACGAATGAAATGCATGTATGATAAATTTGATGTAAAATTAGATAATATATTAGTATTAGAGCATAATTACAAAATTTTAATTTTTTTTTAACTAAATATGCAATTAAATTTTTATTGGATGAAAATTACATTCATAATAAAATTTAAGGATAAAAAATGAATTTAAACCTATTTTCAAAGTTTTTATAATATTTTAAATATTTTTTTAATTCTTTAACTATTGTCCTAAGATACTTATTAAAATTTTATAATTTATTTGAAGGAAAAAAAAATATTTTTAACACAAAAAATCTTACTTCACAAACTTTCATGATGTCTAGTAACTCTAACAATGCCTTTTATTTCGAAATGTTTATTTCTTTTTCAAATTTTGTAGCCTATCTCATTAATAAATTCTTAAATGTTTTTTTAGTGGCAATAAAGGATTTTAATTTTCTCTACAAATAAGGCCAAAAATTCCTCTGTCATTCAATTACATAATGAAATTTCTCTAACCTTACATATATATAAATATGTATTGAAACCTCTACCTATTCTCATTCACTCTCATTCTTCTCTCTCCAGTTGTTTCATTCTTGGAAAACTATTTCATAGAAAGGGTCTCACTTTGTGATGAATGATCTTTTCGGTGATCTTCCACAGCTTTCTTGAACTGTGTTTTGTTTGAGGCTTCTCCAATGAAGGAAGAAGATCTTCAATACAACAGAGTTTTTATGACCACAATTCAAGAAAGTTGTGGAAAATAACTGAGATGATCTGCTTCAATTTCTCTCTCATATTCTGCACAATTAATGTTACATTCTTTTTCCAGATTTTGCTCATGTGTGTTCTTCTGTGTGCTCCTACAGACATGTTCTCCTTCAATTTTGGTTAACTGAATTTTAGATTTTTTTTTTCTAGTGATTCATATCTAACCGATCTGGAAGAATAAACTCATCGTTGTTGTTGTTATTATTGTGGGGTTAATCTGCATAAATTGCATGTAAACTATTGATTATTTTTTCATTAATTTGGGTAATTTTTTTTTTTTTTTTTGCTTTGGAATTGAAAAGCACCAGCATTTGGACTGACACGGTGATGGATCTGGCTTGTTTAACCAAAATATTGGGGTTTTATTTGTGAAGGTGGAGATGATGATGTTCACTTATTCTATCTCTGCATGTTTGATCTTTAGTAATGAAAACAAACGTTTCTGAGGGATGAAGCATGAAGATAGGTGTATGACCACAAGCACTTGTTTTCAAGTTACTGTATCAGAAAAGAACAGTGGACCATAATGCAGGCGAAGCACATATATAGCTGCAATTGTGACTGTCACAACATGCAATTAACCTTAATTAGACTCACTTCTTTCTACCTATTTCTATTAATTAACCATTTAAAAAATACTATTAGTTTTATTTAATATATATGACGCAACTGTATATGTATGAACTATATGAATCGAAACTGCTTTCTTTTACTTTTTAAAGGACAAGTTTATGAAATTTGTGAGAGGTTACACTAATAAAAGGTCAACCTAATAGATATAAATAAATTGATTTTGTAAAAGGTTTATCAAAACGTTTAAAACCTATCTTAATTATATTTATTATTTATGGACCAATCATGTTAAACTGTAATGAAGGCGTTATTAAAACATTCATTAATATTTATTTTGGTATGAATAATATAAATTAAAAGTGGATGTTTATAGTTTTAACCGGCAAGCACTGGTGTGTTAGGTAGTTTGGTCCAAGGGCATCAGACTGTGAGTGTGGTGTTGATGAGAATGTGATATTGTAAAGCAAAGCTTAGGTTAGGTTAGCACTAGAGAACAAAAGAGAGAAGAAAGGATGTGTGTTTAATAATAAAGAATGTGTTAATAAGTTTGAGGTTGTTGGGCAGAAGCCAGTTGTATGTTGTGGAGTTTTGTGTGTTAGATTGTGATATAATTGTTGCCCTAGAAGAAAAGCTGATAGGATTTGGGAAATAATTGAAATGTTGGAGCCCCACTATTTGTTGTGCTCCCAAAAGAGAAGTTGCATATCATGAAGAGCAGAGAGAAGGAGAAGTATGAGATCACAGTGAGTGGATGGTGACAATGAAAGGTGAGAGAGCTATGCATGTTTCTTTATATGCTTCCTCAAATTCATATGCCTATGTATATATATTCATCCAAAGTATCATCAACCCAATCACTTTTCTCATTCTTCCTCTTGGACCACATCACTCTTTTCAGAATCATTCTTCACTCTCCATATATGGATGGGGATTTCCATCCACTCATATTAATTCTAAAACCTTTTCTATATTACCATTAACCATTAACCATTATCAATTCAAGTTACTCTTTATGGGTATTTTTCACTTTTTTTTTATTCACACATCTGTTTAATACATCTATTTTCAGACATATTTCTATATAGAAAATGAAATCAATAATGACTTTCATTTTTGTTATTCAAAATGTATTGAATAACGTTTTGTATAATTTCGCAATTTCATCTTAATATTAAATATATAAATTCACATTAATATATATGGTGGCGGAGAAAAGTGAACAAAATAAAACAAGAAAAAGGGTAACGTGAAAAAGTTAAACTGCATCATCTTGATTAAAAAATATAAAACTTCTAAGTATTTAAATTCTTAAATGTTAAGACAAAATCCTCTCAACAGAGAAAAACTTTAGAAAAACACTTAAGGGAAACTAATTAGGATAAAAACTTTCAGATACAACGCCTACAATGTTATTCAATTGAACTCTCAAGAAGTAAAAAAGTGTCGAGACAATGTCTCCGACTAAAACCACTAAAATTCTTAAAAAAAAACATTCAAAATTTGAAAAGCAATTTGTTATTCTGAACAAGCATTAAATGTCATTAAATGTTTAACATTCAAAAACAACAAAAATAACAACAGAAAGACATATATGTTGCATGCACAATCTAGTCTATTCTATGTAGATAACCTACTATACAAATCCACAACTTTATTTGAAATATATTAGAAGTGGACGTTAGATACAAAAGAGACATTCATAAAAAGAAGTGTCTGAAAGAGAGTACAACATGCTTCAAGCAAAGTACTGAAAAAACATGTCTCCTAACAAGTTGACTTTAACCAAAAGCTGCTTCACACGAAAGAAAGAAAAGACACAAGATTCAAGGCTAAGAGCTCAGTCTAATGATATATTGTCAAAGAGCCTTTAAATAGAATATCACTCAAAGAAAAAATCAAGAGGATAGCCAAGAGAAAAGCTTTCAACGAAAATATCCATCCTACAAAAAGCGTTTAGAAGATAAGCACATAAAAGCTCAAGCAAAAGAAAATATCTAAGCAGGGAAAAAGAAGAATAGTCAAGCAATACTCTCGAGCTTCATTGTAATATTTGTTTACTATTGTAAGAAGAGAAAACAAAGAAACAACCAGTGAGTCTCTAGATTGTATTGTATTGTAAACATATCCTCTATGCAAGAGTAATAGTTTAAAGAACTTGTAAACAATCGTTGATTGCAATTCTAAAGAGAATTAAAACACTTGTTGTTGAAACTCTGATGAGTTAAAGAAATCTAGGCAGCGTATCAGAGGATATCATGATTGTCTAGTACTATGAGTGGTGCGAATACTCAACTAGTTTAGGGTAAAGAAAGGTTATTCGCTAACTAGGGATATCAGGAGTGGTGAAGAATATTGCACAACCAGGAGTGGTGAAAAATACTGCACAACCAGGAGTGGGTGAAACTCAACTAGGCAGTATATCGGTGGATACCAAAAGAGCCTATGGATACCAGGAAAGGTGAGAATACTCAGTTATAATCTTGTTAAAGATTATAGTGGAACCCTTTATGGACAGAAGAGATTAGACATCGCTCAATTGGAGTGAACTAGTATAAAAATATATGTGATTGTTTACTTTTTGTCTAAATGTTTCTCTTATAAAACTTGTAGTTGCATTTTAGTTTTACATACAAGAAACTTACATATCAAATGGTTCTTCTTTAACAAATTGTTTATAATCAATTGCAAGATCAAACATTTAACCCTTATTTGATAAATCTTGTACTCGACAAATATGTTATACGGGTTGAAAAAAAAAATTCATTAACACTATTTAAGCTCCTTCTAGTATTTTTCATATACTTTATTAAAAAGTGTATAGTATAAATTGAAAATGTAAAGATTATAAAACATTTTTAAACACTAGAGGTAATTCAATTGGTAGATACAACTTAGCAAAATGATAGGATAAAATTTAACTGTATTTATTTAGATATTTTTTCTATAACAAATATAATTTATTTATGTTTAATAAATACCATTTGTATTCTTTTTTATTTATATTTTTAATAAATTTTCATATGATAGTATATAATTAATAAATTTTAAAATAGATATGTAAAAATTTATAATAATATTTAACATAACCTTATTTAAAACTCTATTTAGATTTGAAGGTGTTCAAAAAATTGATATAACTTTTATTTATATATATATATATATATATATATATATATATATATAATATTAGGACATATTTGTATATAAAAAAATTAAGATGAAGAGTGACTTTTATTATTCTTATTTAAAATGTACTAAATAAATTTTTATATAACCGTAATTTTGTCTTAATGTTAAATATTCATGGTGACAGAGTAAGTGAATAAAGTAATAAAATAAATAGTAAACTATGAATAAATATTTATATATAGCGGCTAGCTTACGCGAATGAATAAAAAAAATAATTATAGAGCTAGTGTTGACTAACGGATTCTATTATGATGAATACTTTAAAATATTTAGAGTTAGTGTGGGCTAGTTAACGGTAAGAAATAAAAAAAATGGTAAAATGTTAAAATTTAAGATGGGCTATCCGATGTTAATAGCAAATAATATTTTAAAATATTTGAAGAAAGGGTGGGTTGGTTGTTATTAAGTGTAAAAGATATTTTAAAATATTTAAAGAGAGTGTGGACTAGCCAACGTTAATAATAACAACTATTATAATTGAGACAACGTGTTTAGTTCTAATAATCCAAATTTCACCTCTTAAATCAAATATGCAGAATTCACATAATTGAGTAATCCATATAATCAAATTCATCTCATTCTATCCATACAGTAGTTGCAATCAATATAGAATTAAACTAATTTCATGCTTGCTTGAGTTATAGGTATCAAATTACAACATAGCTAGGTTTATAAACATTGCTAATTTCATGTTTGACTCACTTGATCAACATCATTTTTTTCTTTTATCATACTGTATTTCTTTTGTTTCAACTAAACTCTCTAATGTTATTGATACTATCTCTTTAGTTGTAGCATCACTCTCATCAGTGCCAACTGTTATATGATCTGCTATAATAGCTCTCAAAGTGATATATTTGTTGAGGGAGGTTTTATCGGAAAGACACTATACCAATGAGATATAAGTCCAATCATATAAGAAAATGACATTACTTTCAACCAAAAACATTAAAGAAATACGTTCATGGGTCTTCCTCTTTATATATGTTTCACTTTTTTATTTCTATCAAATGTAAAACTTTAACTCACATTTGAATTTCCAACCATCTCACTACATATCTCATATTATTTTTGAATTTTAACTTCTAACCTAAATTTCATGAACTCTTTTTATCACAGACGAACGCTCTAACTCAAATCTTTACTCCCATTTATCTAACAATTTTAGGCAACATTTCTCTCATTCAAAAAATTCATCAAGAAAGATTCTGAGAAAACATAAACTCATCCAAGCTTTTAAGGACAATTAAACTTACACTTGTTCGCAATTATGGCGGAGTAGAATTTCACCTTCAAAATCTAAAAATTGGAAGAATTTCATTATATTTAACTTAGAGAGAATGATAGTAGAAAAGTTTATGAAAATGAAGTACCTGCCTATCCTAAGATTTTTATATCATATATATATATATATATATATATATTATATATATATATATATATTTAAATAAAATATTTTTAAAAAAATATATTTTTTATATTTTTATAAAATTAAGGAGTCTAATGATATAAAATAATCGGTGATTATTTTATAAATAGATACTCATCTCATAACGATGAGTCTTTAAATATTTTTTACCATTCAATTCTATTTAACTTTTTATACTAGAATATTTTAATAATTTTATAAATGATCAAATTAATAGTTTTCATTATATCGTGTTAACAAATTAATAAGAATTTTTTGTTATTCCACCTTACTTTTTTTTTTCTTTTTAATTCAAACAATCTAGTTTTCTATTATTATTTTACTTAATCTAGACAATCTCATGATATAAAGCTTTACATACCAACCATACACGAGCCCCAACATTTCTTTTATACTTCTTTATATGTCAAGAACTGAAACCAACTTTTTTTTATTGAAGGAAAATGACGTTTCTTTGCCTTCACTTTTTTCTTTGTGAGATTATTGTGCCTCCATTGTAAAATCAAAATGTGTGCAATATTTTTTCATTTGACACGCTATTTTTAGATGAGATTTTTACCAAAAACTTTTTTTTAATACTTACTTTTAAAGTTATGAATGGAAACAAATCCAAAAAGAGATGTTACTATTGAAACAAGTTAACCATAAATATCAAACATACTCAAGGTACCACAATTTACACTTAACTTCATCACATCTTATTGTTTATCATATTATATATTTGGAAAAAATCTAAAATTATTATCTCACAAAACCTTTATTGTATTTATTATATAAAATTTATGTTAAGTATTACTATATATTTTGACATTTCAGATATACTTATATTTTAAATAACCTCTATCATTTTGACCTTACATAAAAATTCAATAAAAAAAGAAAAAAAAACGTTTGAACCAAACCAAATTCGTGTAAAATAAATAAAATAGCTTCAAAAACATATACAATTATGAATATGGGAAGAAAAAACAACTGTCAACAAAACTTATACAAATATGAACATAAGAAGAAAAGTCTTATTATAAAAAAAGAATCTAAACTTATTACATAAGGAAAAACCGATACCATTTAAAATCTTTTCTATTTTCCAAGCCAAAACCCTTAATTTATTCATTAAAAAAGTGACAAGCCACAATACAAGCATATGTTAAAAAAAAAAAAAACTTACTGTGTTGAACATTAATAGTGTATAATATGAAACAGCCCAAAAGGAAGTTCAATCTTGACTTGAGGCGCACATATTAATCATAACTCCTAAACATAAGGGATAAGAACATCAAGTTCCATAAAGAATAAATTAAGGTACCATTTGGTCTCTATTGAAATGTCTCTAAATTAGCATAACGATTCCTTCATTGGCTAAGGATGTTTGAAATCCTAAACGTGTTGACATTGTTAGACCTCCAAACAAAGCCATTGTAGAGTTCACCAAACTCCAAAGGGTCATTATATGCAACCATTTCTTCATGTGTAGTGTGTAATTTCACTTTCCACTTCAATAACCATTTTCTGGTTGACGTGGCTCCAAAAGGATATAAAGTGGCTTTCCATTAAGCTTGCTTCGTACCTGAAAGAAGGCTATTGTGTTTTCATTTCCATTGATTTGAAAAGGAAAATAAGAAATCATGTCTTATAAATCACATCATGGAACATACCAATCGATATTTGCTATATAGTTTCAAACTATAGATATCTTAAAATGATATTAAAGTAGTAAGATTAATGCTAAATCAATCCTAAGTTGAGTAATGTGAGATTTCACCCACACTCATATACTGTAATTTGTTCTTACATGGGATTTCCAACACTTATTTCTAACCATTATGGGATCACTCATAGTATGAGAAAAAGGTAATGAATTTGATAAAAAACTTTACTTTAGCATGTCAAGAACATGTCAAGAACAAGATGGAATTTTCTAAGACTAGCTAGTAAAACACAACTTACAAAAACATTGATTCAGTTTAGCCATTACCTTGAGATCAGAGAGACCAATCACACAAGCACACTCCACTACTTCAGCACCAGCAAGTTCTACAATTGAAAAGAAACTTAACCATTTTAGGAACAACAACAAAAAATGGGGGTTAATTCATAAAGCTTTTTTATATATATTTAAACATGCTTTTTATTTCTAGTAGTTACCTAGGAGTGTGACAAGACAGTTACATGTATGAACCCTTAATTTAAAGTGAATCATGGTCTACAATCATGAGAAATCAAAGCTGAATGCATCTTTACTTACTCACCACAGAAACACATTCACTTTATAAGAGATTTTTTCTTCCAAAAGAGAATATAGAACAAAAGAGTTATTTCAATCATAAAAGGCTGCAAGAGCAAATCACCTAGAAGTCTAATTGCTGCTGATAGAGTTCCACCTGTGGCCACCAAATCATCAATAATTATGACACGTTCGCTGGACTGAACAGCCCCAACATGCAACTCCAAACAATCAGTGCCATATTCTAGAACATATTTTTCAGAAATTACTTCCCCTAAACATGAACCAAGTCAAAGATTAGGCATCACTTTGCAGACCAAATCAATGCACTGGAACAAGTAGCAGTTTAAATTGACAGACACAGCTGAAAGATTCTAAGAATCTTGTTCATGTGAGTATTACTTTCAACTTACAAGAAAATGAACTGTTTCAAAGTGAGCAACATGTTTTATTTAGTATCTTTTTTTCGTAACCAGAATGAATTGTGTTATGTCAAATAGTGGATTTATATTGATTAGATTGCTCAATGAAGATCAAGAACAGTACATCCACAGAAATCTATTCCAATTAAAATGATGAGTTCCATATATATGTATCTCTTTTGGGAGCTTGTTTAGGTTCTTCCTCTAAGAACAAAAAATGCTAAAGGTGGAGCCAAATGAGTTGTGATGAACTAGTAATCCACAAACATTAACAGTAAAACAGCACCCAAAGTAATAATGAATGATCAAACTATATATGACTATGACAAGGCCCTTCCACTCAGAATAGACCCTGCCATCCACCCAAAATGCTCTTCATTTCTTTTAGCCTATGTTTGGTACATTCTAGTTTTAAATTAAAACAGATTAATTAAGATTAATAGTAGTGCTCAATTACATTCAACACAACACAGATATACCTGGCAGCTTTCCAGGTTTGCATAAAGGAACAAACTTGGCACCAATGCCTAACGCAATTGAGGAACCAAAAATGAATCCCCTGGCTTCAACCCCTTCATATAATCCAATCCAATCCAATTGCATTAGCATGTAAACCAATAAAAGCCATCATTTCCTAACTGAGAAGGGTCATCATTATTAAGATATTGAACATCTTCACAGGGTTGCAAGTGCAAATGGATTTGCCAAAAACATAATCTTAACATGATTTAGTAGTGCCATTTGAATAGTTTAATTCAGTGTCCCTTCATGAAAGGTATGCAACTTAGAGATTCAATGAATGCATCTTTTGCTTAAAAAGTTAAAATGGCTTATCATGCAACTGTGATTGTGACTCCAACACAAGATTTATTATTATGGAAAATTACGGACAAATACAACTTTGTTATCATGTCTGAGTTTGATTTAACTGTTACCTAAAGGTACCTCTCAAGTTGAACCAGAACAAAGTTACTCTCACTCAGTTCTTACCCAACATAAAGTTTAAACAGTCATTCCCCTTACAATGACTAAGAAAAACAGTTCAACATATATATAATGAGGACTAAGAACAGATACACTATGAATATTTGATATATCAGTTGCGTTAAAAAACAAGGCTAAAAGAAACCCTTTTGAAAACTAAAGCAGAAGAAGAACATGGCTGATGCAGAACCTCAATTTCCCACAAAATTTACTTCATTTTTCATGCAAAGAACTCCATACATACACTACAGTACTCATATTTGCTAGTCTTTCAATAGTAACAATAACTAAGAGTTAAATAAAAAAGATGAAAACATGGTTCTGAATTCTAAAAGGGTCGTTCATGCAGAGGAAGTTAGAGTAAAATATAGTTAGATTACCAGCAACAACAGAAATATCCATGTCTCTGTAACGATCAACAAAAATGTCAACCGTGTCTTTGAACGCGTTGTGATCCAACAACAATGTTGTTATGTCTTGAAACATTATTCCTGTGGTTCATTTAATTTAATAACAACAGCATAATGGGTAAGAAATGAAAAATAGAAAAACTTGGAAGAAACCAAGCATCATCATCATCATTCACGAGTATTACTATCTTGAGTATTAGTCCTAGACATTAGTATTATTATAATGATGAAATTAAGACCTTGTTTGGGGAAGTGAGGCACCACTCTGATGGCTTGGGAGATGGCCTGAAGCCTTGGGTCTTCCCCCTTCTTCGCACCATTCTCCAGGACAAACATGGTCTCTGTTAGAGAAAAAGTGTTGTTTTTCTTTTTCTTTGGGAACAAGTAAAATGTAGTTGCAGGAAGTGTTATTATGATTGTGTGTTGTGTTGTGAAGGACTTTGAGGTTGATGTGTGGGGCAGTGAACTTTGTTTGAGGTTGAGCCAACAACGCCTAGAACACAGTTAAAAGACAACTAATCAAGGTTGTGGGAAGTGGCACGACAACGCGAATTTCGAGCACGTGTATCACACTGGTATTTTGTCGTTTTTCCGTAACTTTTTCTGCACTCAAATGCCTTCACTATGCAAAGTCAAAAACATTACAAAGATGGTTGGTTGGTGCCAAAAGTATTTTCGTTTTGCTCCTATGAAATCTCGAATATATTTAGACCAAAAATTATACTAGTTGTTGTAGCAAAAAGTGTGGAGATAATTAAAAGTTAAAACATATAATCTGGGTGTACTATCTTTTCAGATATTAGAAAATATTTTATCAAATCTGAATTATATATATATATATATATATATATATATATATATATATAACATAATTTATTGTAACTAAATTGTCTATCATAATTTCAAATTTTAGAATAAAAATTGTTTAAGGCTCTCATGACCATTAATTCAGCCGTGGGTGGAAGTCAGGTGTATGCGTAAAGATTTTACAAACTTAGAAAGTGGAAGACAGGTGTGCGTAGCTTAGTGGTTGATCGGTTTTGACGGTAGTATATAAAGGAACTTTTCAAAATTTCGTGTCACTCTCCTCTGCATGCACTTTTTCTCTCTACGTTCCTGAATCCTTTTCTCCTCCTTCTCTCTACAAAATTCTCACTTTCTTCTTCTTCTTCTGATTTTCAATCTGATAGTGTTGAGTAATCAAAGTCTGAAAATCTTCCATCTTCACCGATCAAATTCAAGTTTGTAGCCGGTAAGTTCATTCTCTTCCTAAGAAATCTATTTTCGGGCACATGCAAGTCAAATTTCTGGTTGCATGTGTTCATCTGTTTCATCTTTTCACAAATTTTGATCATGTTTTGGTCTGTTGGTTGATTATTCCTTCTTGATCCGTGGGTTATAGGTATTCTAGAAAGTTTTGGTTTTGGGGAAATGAATTCTGCTATGAGCTGAGTTACTGTTCAGTTAAAAAGGTAAGGGAAACTAGCTAATTTAATTACTTGATTTTGACGTATGAATATGTTGTTGATGATTCTACATGTGTGTGAAAATGAATTATTTGATGTTCAGTGATCTTGGTGTGGACTTTTATATGTTATGTTCATGAGGTTTGGGATTCTGTAGAATTTTGGTTCAATGGCCGAGTGAACTGTGAGGAAGGGTGATGGTGAAATTGGGGAAAATGAGTTCAATATTAGGTGGGTGGTCGGTCTCTAGTCGTACTCAGTTTTGTATTAGCGTTTGTTTCTTAGTAGTGCTAAGTTTATATTGTGTTCGGTCTTAACTGAGTTCTGCTTATGTGGGATTTCAGTTAATGACCGATCGGTCTTGTACTAGCAATTATGCTAGTGTTAGCGCTCGGTCTTGTACTAGCAGTTATGTTAGTGTTAGTGATCGGTGTTGTACTAGCGCTCGTTATTGGTAGTGCTCGGTTTTGTATTAGCGCTCGTTGTTGGTAGTGCTCGGTCTTGTACTAGCACTCGGTCTCTTCGTAGTACTGAGTCTGGTACTTGTATTCGATTTTAATAATGTTCGGCCTAAGCCAATAGTGTTCGACCTAAGCCAATGGCATTCGGTCTAAGCCAATAGTGTTCGTTCTAAATCATAAGTTCTCGGTATAAGTTCAATTGTTCAACTCCTGCTTGAGTTTCTCTCTAAATGATCGTTCGGTCATGTTCTTATGTAGGGAGGGTTTCTCCTGTTCGGTCTTGAGCATGGATTATGTTGATCTTTTCGTTCGGTCTCCAACGTTCACAGAGTTCTCGATTGTATGAGTAAAGATATGATTGTTGAATGGAATTATATGTTATATAATGATGATGGTGTTTTAAGTAATATAGAAGAGAATTCCAAGGAGGAATATCTCAGGAATGGTTATGGAATTGTAGAGTATGAATGTGGGTATTGCTAAGTTGGCGTTTATCTTGATATTTTGTGATTACTCATTCTCACGTAGAGAGGAGTAACTCATGTGTGAGAATGGTAGGAGGTCCTAGTCCATAAGTGTAACTTGGGCGAGGTATAACGAACTAGCCCCAGTGGCAGCTGTTGAGGGCATCCCAGCTACTACACCAACCGGGTGCAAAAACGTCGTAGCTACACAATTCATACAGTCCAGACAATCAGAGTAAAAGTGGTCGGTCATTGCACATATTATATGTTCGGTCATTGTTGGAAATGTATGTTTGGTTGTTGCATGATTGACATGATTGGCTTTTGCTTACTCTTGTATTTGTTTGAACTATATGTTTTATTGGATTAATTAAATTACTCTAGCTCACCCTACTTTTCCTGTCTTGTCTTATGTTTTCCGTTCGGTCGACTTCTCTATTACAATGATCAACCTGTGAATGTGAGCAGAAGATGATGATTGTTCGTTGGAGCAGGCTTTGGAAGCCGTTAAACCTGCAGTTTAGTTAGGACCGATCGTTCAACAGATTTAATGTTTACATTTTATAAACCGTTCGGTTTATACAGGGTGTTGTATAACTGATCGATTTGTTCTTATGTTTTGTGTAGTATCTATTTTCTTAAAGATTTTAATTTTATAGTTATTTTGGATAACTGTATTGTTAAAATACTTTGACAACTCATGGATAACTGATCTTTTATATTATTATTTGTAATAGATCTATAATATAGTTTATACTATATTTGAGGATGTTACATAAGGTAGCTAAATTTTTTATATGTTCTTTATTTATGGGTCCAAGAAATTTATATTCAGTATATTATAATTTATAATAAACTATTCACTTAATTCTCTTTATTCATTTATATATTATTAAATTTTAGTATTCTTTTTAACTTTATTCATTTATATATTATAAAGTATTCTTTTTAAATTCTTATTGATTTGAGCTTTAGAAAATTTTCGGCAAGTATATTTTAACTTAATCGATAATAAATTATTAGTTATTAATTCTAACTCTTAGAAAATCTTATTTTGTTGATCTTGGAAGTACCTCATACATTTTTAATAAAAATATTTGGCATTTATCATAAAGTTTGGGTAAAACTATTCTTCAATCATGTTACATACAATATTTATTCAAAGCAAGACCCAAACATCAATGTCATAATACTAAGGAATAGATTCTCACATCGTGAGTGTTATCAATACTTATATGGAGGTATTTTCTAGAAAAACGTAGAGAATCTCAATAGGTAATAACTATTATATAGTATAAATTTGAATAAGACTTAAAGATTCTACAAACTCAACATTGTGGTGAGTTTCAAGTTCATCACACTAAACTTAAAGCTCTGAATAATAGACTTGACATTAGTGCGAAATTTGTCTTCAACTTCACACGTTTAATGTCAGATCGCAAAACAGTCAACGTTAAAGATGATCGATGACATTTTTGTAATTAAATCAACTATTTGACGTCGGTGGTCTACATGTTTGACATCATACAACTATTTGACGTCAATGGTTCACCTGTCTAATGTCATATATTACTGTGTGAGTCATTAAAAACATGAACTAAAAAGACGCTTACTACATTTTGGACTAATTAGACATAATTGGGTGGCAAGTCCAACGTCTAATGGTGTTCAAGAACACAAAATGAATTTTTGAGCCAATTAGAGGGTTTGTCCTATTGGTATTTATTTTGCTCAGAACCTCATTTCATGCACTTTCTGTACTTAAATCCTTCTTCCACGAGTGTAAACAACTCCGGTGAACATTTTCGTGACCACCAAAAGTAATATTTCTTTCATTTAACACAAATGCACGTTTATTGAATACTTTAGGTATATTTTTCTTTGGTTTTGACCGATTGATTTTGTGCATAGATCAACTTTGGAGCATCGATGTGTTCTTCTTTCTTCCTCACCGGTGACGGCGCTTTATTCCGATGGCGAACCCACCTTCAAGGTTAGTTTCGTTTTTCTATTTTTTATGTATATTGTACTTTATTTATAACTTGGTTGTTACACTTTCGTTTTTTTTTTATGTATATTGCCCTTTGGAAACTCGCCCTAAAACTAGATGTAGTGTTATAGGCTATTGTATTTTTCTAGGGAGTTTGTTAGTTTTATGGAAATTAAAGAAGCAAAGTATTATTTTCAGGTCCTCTTCAGAAGTTCAATACAAGGCGCTTGGCACTATAACTTATGAAATCCAATGCATTAGCTACCTCTTTCACGACCCGCACGTTCAAACTGATCTTTTTGTCATTCTTTACTATGACAACCAATCTGCTAGACACACCGCCCATAACCCTACCTTCCACGAACGCACAAAACACATTGACATCGATTGTCATGTGGTTCACAAAAGACTATAAAATAATCTATTTATTCTCTTTTGATATGTTCCAATAATCAACTCATTGATGTTTTCACAAAATCCATTCACTACACCAACTTCAAGATGAATGTTTTCAAGTTTGGGATGTTGAGTATTCACCATCGAACTTAAGGGGAAGGTATTGAAACCATTTTAGAGTTTCTATTCATGATTAGTTTCCTGATTAACTAATTCAATCAGTTATCTAGGGTTCCCTTTCCTTTTTCTCAAAACCTATTTAAGATGTTATGTCTTCTTTTGTACTAATGTAATTTGAAACATATTTTATCAAAAGATTGATATGTCTTTTTCATCCCTTCATCGATATTCTTCCATTCTTTCTCTCTCTCTCTCCCTTGTAGACACACACATTTATGAAATTATGCAAATTTATTAGTTGAGTCATTCGCTTACTGAGTGAATTCATGCTTTAAATATTAGTGAGCTTAAATCGTTTTACTCATTGGATGAAATTTATGGTTGAGTTATTTTATGCTTTAAAATTTAGAAAGCTTAGAGAGTATTACTCGTTAGGTGAAATTTATGAATAAAGCTCGTAAAGTTTGGGTTGTTAAGTGAATAAATTATTTGATGAATAAAATTTATTTTATCAATCAAGAGTCCGTGATGGTTTGATTGTTGGGTGAGTCTAATCTTATTATCGGAATTAATTTGTTAAAAACTTATAATACTTGATCACTTGAAAGATTGGTTAAAATCTAAAAAAATAGAGAAGATTATTATTTAAGTATTAAAAATGAAAAATAAATATATATTTTAAAAATAAAAAATTCTTATATAAATAATATGATAATAAATTAAAAAAAGAATTAAAAATAAAAATTCAATTATCGGATATTAATTGTTGTCTATAAATAATAAATTATGTTATCATAGTAAATATTATTACGTAGCTAAAAATTTTGCTTAACAGTGCTATGTGGGAAAAAAGTTTTATTATCTAAATGACGCGCTGAGAGATGTTGTGTGTGGATTGTTGTAAGAGAGCAGTCCACGTGCATGAAACCCAAATGCAGGAGATTTATGACTGACACCTCCCCAGGTTTTCACTCACCACCTTTCGTCACATAATTATATTTAATATTTAATATTTAATATAAAAAATATTAAATTTCATATATATTATTATTCAAAATAAAATGAAAAAAATCTAGTTAAATTTTATAATTAGTTTAGTTTGATAATGTTATCTTCTTCCTTTCCTCATAAAAGTTGCAATGTTAGGAACCACATGTATAAAAGTTTTAAACTTAAACTTTTTTTTTCCTAAATTATGTTTTTTAATGTTTATAATAACTTTTTCCAGTTTTTGGTATTATTTTTAAATTTGTGTGACTTATATTAGAGTTTAGACAGATTAAATATAAAATTAAATAATATATAAAAATAAATCTCAATTTATTAAATTTGGTTTAATAAGATTGAGCAACACTCAATTTACAATCTCAATATAATATCATAATTTTAATAAAATTTATTATTTGATGTACATATCGTATTACTGATTTATATTTAATTCTTTCAAATGATTTTTTAAAATAATTGAAGAATTTATTTATATCTTATATACTTTTATATTTACTTCCATATTTTTCGGTACGTGTCTACTTGACATAATTCAGTGAAATTATATAATAAAAAGGGAATAAAAATAGATAAAGAATTGAGAGACCCAAAAAAAATTCAAAACCAGCACATTTCAATAAAAGTTTAATATATTTTTGTTCCTAAAATGTTTCTGTTTGATTTTGGTGTCTGGAGCTATGTTTTTGTTGTAGTTCTGGTGAAGGTAAAATATTTTTTAAAAAATTTTGTAGCCTGTAATTGATTTATTTTTAGTACCTATCAATAAAAAATGAACACAGTATCATCACTATGCACAAACTAAATTAAAAAGAAAAAAGAAAAACACAAAAGAAAATATTAACCCAAAAATAAAATATGATAAAGAAATACCGGTGAAGATAAAACCTAGCTTTTGATTTTTCAAATTATTTTAATAACCCCACTTCCTTTTCGAAAACAAAGTCAAAAGTATTAAATAAAAAAAAAGACAAAACTATCTGAACTAAAGTATACAATGTTTGATTAAATGAGATACATTTTCAACCTTTTGGATTAAGAAAAGAGACACTCATCATTATTTGAGTTGTATATAAACAAGAAGATAAGGGATGAGCTCCATTATATTCAAGTTATTATCACCTTTACACTTCCCATCACATCCCTCAGATTACAGTATCATTTTTATCACATTTTCCAACTCTCTACACAAATAAATATATTAATTTTTTTTTCATTTAATCACTCCTAACAATTCAAATAACCCTTATTAATCAAGTCAAGACATATTGATACTTCTTCTTTTTTCATTTCTACAAATTTAAAATCATTTTTTAATTACTATAAATTTATAAAAGAATGGTTTTATATTTTTCATACTTAGAATTTGAAATTATCTCTTACCTCGTAATAATCACTTGATTAATGATGGTTAGTGTATCTAGAAAAAGCACGTCACATTCTATGTATTCTCTCTCGTGATTGATGAAGTACCGACGTGGGAAGTCTCAGATCTTGACCTTAGATTAGATTACATCCACCGTACAATTTCTTTTCCAATAACATCATAATATTCCATGCTTTTTCCTTTTTCTATAATACCAAAATCTCAACTTAACACCACACATGATCAGAATAAAAATTAGTATATCTGTATTACACAATTTTAATTTAATTTGTATACTTCTTTTCTGTTGGCTTAAATATATCTTTACTTATATATATATATGATAATCTTATCATTTAAACTAAAAATATTTTGATCCTTCAACTTGAGTGTTACATTTTGTATCAACCATTTAAATAATAACTAGTGATGATTTTCTTAATCATGTTTTGTATGTTATAATGCTATTTTCTTCTTATTGATGTGACTGAAGTTACCATGATTGTGGATACATGCTTATCGTTAAAATATGTGTTGATTTTTTATATACGTGTTGTACCAGTTTAGCTTGATCCTTGAAGTGAAAATACTAGTTTAATAACCAATCATGAAAAAGTTATCAAACTCATCATTGTATATCTTACGGACATGTTTCTTTATGTCTCCATGGCTCTTCTCTCTTGGCTTATTTCTATTTTATTTTTCGTTTTTTTAATCTTCAAAATGTTATAAAATTATTTTTATTGAGGAATTTCACACAGTTTTTTTATAAGATAACATGATAATATTTTAACATCATCTACGTATCATTCTATGATTGGTCAATGTTAATGTTTATGATTATTGTTATTGATTGTGAAATAATTTTGAACCAATTACAGAATGACACGTAGATGGTGTTAAAATGTCAACAAATGTTGTCAAAGTATCATTGTTTTTTCTTATATTAGGTAAGAAATACGTTTACTTTTTTTTTTACAAAATTATTTTTATTGAGGAATTCCACATTTATCGATTAATTTTTTTTGTTGATAAAGTTCGTTGGTAAATGAAATATATATTACCAATAGAATAATCTGTTTGGTAAATTCATCAATAATTACATAATTCATTATCAATAGATTTATCGACGAACACAAATATGTCAATAAAGAAAGAACAAATTTTTCGTCCAAATCTCATGTTCAGTGTCAACATATATCCCTTTCTTCATCTTGTCCCATGAACAACCCACCACCACTTCAACCCGGGTTTCATCATCATTGCCCCCACCGTCAATTGAGCTTACCACGTCAATGATTAGACATGCCATCAACACCACCGACAAGATCTTTTTCTTTTCCTTTTGCGGTGTTTGCGTTTCAGCTTCTCTGGCGAGTCCCTGCTCACATAGCTGCAAGGGTCTCACAATGTCAATGCAATAATGCGAGAGGGAACATCACCAATGCTGACCACACATTGCAAAAACATGGCACTACAACCTTACCTTAATGAGAATAAAGCTGCATGGGATTTCTTCCTCCTTCACACGATGACTTCTTGTGATTTTCTTTTTATTGGTGACAGAATTCATGAAAATAGAAAAATAAAGGAAGAAAAGGAATGAGGGAGGAAGAAGAAGATGTATTAGATCATGGTGTTTATCGATGCATTTTGTCGATGAATTTTTTTCTTTGGTAATTAACGACATAACAAGAATTTCATCGGTAAGATTTATTAATGAAAAATTTACAAACAAATTTTTTTATTGGTCTTCACTCAATGTTTTCATCTCATCTTCTAAAAAAATATGTTAAAGTTTTAAACTTTTTATAGATTAAGATGAAGTGGGTCAAGGTTGTTCACCACATGATGACATGTAATGCCATGTCATGTAACATGTAATGCCATGTCATGTAACATTTCAAATCCTATTGGCTCAACGTTAATGGCAAGAGGCAATGTTAACATATATAAAAGGGTGTTTTACATCCATATAACTTCTCTTTTAGATGATAATTTACCTCACTTTTAAGTTAAAATGGTAGAATTTATTGATGATTTTCTTTTGTCCCATTAGATGACTTAACGACCTAAAGTAGATGTCTTTAATAACATCTTTTTCCAATCCTTCAACGTCCTTAAAAAGATTCACATAAGCATGAGAGGCGAGTTGAAGGGGTTGCCTCTAATGAGATGGAAGATAATTCACTTAGAGAACTTGATATGATCTGATCTAGGAAAGAGTATGATCTTTTATGAATTGGAATCCTTAATAGGCATAAGAAAAATAAATTAGAGAAGAATGCATAATAAGACAAGGATGAGAATGTCACAATCTAGAAGATTGATAAGTCAAGTGAAGATTCGCCACAAAGATGTTAATCTTTGATAAGAATGAGAGTTCTAATACAAGAACCAAATCCTCTCTCAAAGAATGCAAATGCATATAATATGACCCAAAAATGTTTACATCATCTTTTGATACTATATATATATATATATATATATATATATATATATATATATATATATAGGCACATAAGTTTAAGAAAACATAAAAACTCTAAAATAAAGCTCAAAGTCCAAAACACATAAAAATAACAAAAAACAAAAATTACAGACGCAGACTTTCACTTAGCGAGGCTCGCTCGCTTAGTAAACACAAATTTGCTCACTTGATGAATTTAATATTCTATAAAATTAAAATAAAATTACAATTTATTTAATTTTCTAAATTATTCATCAATTATGCTCATGATCTTCATGTTTTTTTAAGTTTTTTCATTCACGAAAAATTATAAGATTTAAGGAGACATGTTTTGATCTTTGACCTTCTCATAAATCCTTTGAATTGCAAATGTTTTTTCTCAAGTTTTTCTTATATATGTTCAGAATATAGTCTTCTATCATACCCTCCTTCTTGAAGATAATTTCTCCTCAAATTCGTACCACTTGAATATTCCTTATTATAACTTGAAAATGTGATCCTTGAGTCCACGTTGTATAGTATGACTTTGCAAATACTAGTCAGATTATAGGCCATTAGTCATATACTTATAAAATATGACCTTTGCAACAAGTTCATTCGAGAAGTTAAGAGTCTTCTCCATGAGATTCTCGGCATGATGACATTGATCCTAACATTCATAGTCTTGCATTAACAATTGAGTGAAAAAAAAAGTTATAAGTCAAAAGTGTTATTTTAGCAAATTTTGGAAGAAATAACAAAAGTTATGTTGTTATAATGTTCGCACTTAAGCTACATTGTGTCACTTTTAAAAAAATTATATTTATTGAGCATTTTAATAATGTTTGACCATTAAAGTCAAATGAAACAAACTTGTTCTTGGGTTCATCCTCACTCCAGCTATAACATGTCACTTGAAAGATATATGGTTGTAAAAGATTTAGAAAACAAAGAACATAAATTCACCCAAAACATTCACTAGTACAACGAAGGAATATTGCCTCGGTTTTTTGGGTTTATGACCGAGGTATATTCAAGCGAGACAAAAAGTTCAGATTTTTGGCCTCGGTTCAAAAAACCCGAAGCAGTAAAAAAAAAATAGGTCTATTGCCTCGGTTCTGGTTTGAACCAAGCCATAAACCCTTAAAAATAATTGATTTAAGGGTCTACGACCTCAGTTGGGGTCTAGAACCAAGGCAATAGACCCTTTTTTGCTTCGGTTCTTACCAAAATCGTTGTCTAAAGTATGTTTTTTTAAAAAAAAATTGCTTGTTTCTGCAAACATTCCATAACATATATACAAGAACACAAACCCAGAAACAGACATGTAATCTAAAGTTTAAAAAATATTTGCATTGCAAAACTTAAAAAGACTCTAACTTTCACTCTGGTTAATCGATCTATACGTTGTTTTTCTATTTTTACGATTTTTTTTTTGTTTTTTTTTCAAACTTTGCAAAACAAAAACATCAAAAACTTAAAATGAAACTAACCTTGAAGGTTGAAGGCGGCTTCTATGCTGAAACAAAACGAAATAAACATCCAAAAAGCACTTTTGCACAAAATTAATTGGTAAAAATGAAAGACAATGGTAGATGATGGTCTGAAATTCATGGAGAGAGAGCAGCGACGCATAGGAGATACAAATGTTTTAAATGTGCAAGAAACTCTTTTTGCGAAATTTAACCCTAAAAATATGTTATTATCTCGGTTATAATATTAACCGAGACGATAAGGCTCTATGGCCTCGGTTCTTTTAAGAACCACCACCTAAAGCCTCTCAAAAAAATTAAAAATAAAATATTTAAGTTATTTTATGTCTTTGTGGCCTCGGTTCTGTAAACAACTGAGGTCATAGACCTTTTAGGCCTCGATTATCTGTGAATCGAGGCATATACGTTTGTGATAATTATAAAAATGCCACCATGCCACTTTATGCCTCGGTTGCAATGGAACTGATGTAAAATTTTAAGGAAAAATCCATATTTTTTTACTAGTGATTAAGACTTCATCCTTTAAGTGAAGAGCTTCTAAAGAGAGGAAATAACCATTGTTTTTTTTCAGTTAAGTTTCTAAATCTTAGTTTGAGTGAGGAGATTTATTGCTCAAGTGTATAAATGGCGTACCTCTACATTCAAGGTTAAAGCTCTCACTTAAGCATCACCCATCGACACTCAAGCAATATATATATAAAAAAAAAAAGCAATTATCCAAGAATACATAACATTTTTTAAAATTCAACAAAAACCTATTGTAGCATTTTGAGTACTCCTAACGAGTTTGAAAGTCTCAACTACAATAATCAAGAACTAAAATTTTAGGTTGTAAACCTTTCCACCTAATATAATCCTTCAAAGCTCAAATATGCATTTAATTTTGTTGGAGACACTATTCTAAATGTTTAACAATTCAATAAAAAATAATATAATCTTTTTATTCAATTTCCAAACTCAAACATAAAGAAGTTTCCATTTCAAGATGCATAAATATTTTATCAATCAAACATTTGTCCGTAAAATCAACACAAATCAGTATAAAAATGTTTAAACCCTATCATTATTCATACAATCTAAACTCAATTTTAGCTAATCTTTTTAATCTAAGTCATTATCAATGTCAAGGTAAAACAATAAGACTCAAAACAAAAATATTACCTATGGATTTATTTGTATATGATTATTTATAAAATTTACAGATAATTATTTATGAATTTATTTATAAATAATACGAATAAATTCATAAATAATTACATACTCATAAATTTGTAGGTATCGTTTATGAATTTTTATTCCTAAGTAATTCTTAGATAAGATGTATTATCTATAAATTTCATGAGTCCGAATTTTTATTGTAAGTAATATGATTTTATTGTAATATATCAAAGTATACTAGTGGTCTACAGAATTATTGTGAAGGATTCGAAAACTATCAAGTCCTAGATACATAGAGCAATACAACCAAACTTCAATCAATAATCAAGCTAGTTGAAAAAATCAATTTTTCCAACAAGCTAATATTGAGTTAAAATGCTAGCAGAAAAAAATTGAAAGATTCTCATGACAACATAGTACTTATTTCGAAGAAAAATTAATTGGAGAGGACCATTCTTTGTCTCACCAAATACTACAAAATATGATATTGAAAGAGACCATATTTAGGATGAGACAATGAGAGACAAAAAATAAAATAAAAAAACTAAAGAAAAAGAAATAAACTCCTCTGCATGCAAGAAAAGAAAGAAAAAAATTTTAGAAGGATATTTACAAAAAATAAATAAAAGTAAAAGTTAAAAAGTTATTAGTATTTTTAAAATAAACTAATATGAAATAGTTTTAGAAAACTAATTTATATATAGCATAATTTAATCTAAGAAGAATTTTATTTTACTTTTTCATTTTATTTTTGTATAAAAGTGTCCATAAAAAATCATCGAAATAAATTTTCTGAAAATAATATTTAAATAAAATTAAGGAGAGAGTGAGAATCACTAATAGAGATTCTCATTTAATATATTGGGTGCAGATATTGGAACGTTAGCTGATCCAAAAGTTATAGCCATCTTCTCTACAAAAGTTAAGATTTCAGTGTATATTGCTTCAGCTCCATTATTTAAATACTTCCTCTCCAGATAAATCTTAAAAAATTGCTGGATCAAAAAGTTTGGTTTCTCGAAAATCAAATTATAAATATATTTGCATATTTCCTCATCAAAAAAGCCTTTTATAATATGAAAAAAAAATCATATTAAATATTTTTTTAATTTGAATTTTTCAAAAGTTATTTTGTCTAGATAGTTTAACTTATTGAAAGTTGATAAGTGGTCCCCTTTACACCTGCACATTTTTCACTGAATGCAGAAAGTTCTTTACACCTTTTGTGTCTGATTTTGTGTTATGTTATTGCATGATTGTGAATAATGTCACATAAATTGGTGTAGAAATTATGAATAGAAAAAGAGAATGCAGGTTGTGTGGTAGTAGAAAAGGTGAGAGAATTGTGGATGTTATGATGTATGTATCATAGGTCACAATATATGGTTGGAATTCGTAAATCCTAGAATGTTAAAGAAAAAGTAAGTTAATTCAGTTAAAGATCCATTTTTCCATGTTAAGGACAAATAACATGTTTCCAACAAATCTTAGATATTTTTCCTTAAACCCCCACATGGCTGATTGTTCATGTTCACCACTTTTGTGTGCCCATGTGACCATTCAATTTCAAGCTTCCCATTTATGTAGCATGTTACACCAATCAAATATCAATTTCAATTATTTATATTCTTAACTTTTTCAAATGTCTCTTTGAATAAGTTAATTTCAAATTTATTAATTTTTTATTCAATTTTAATCAAGTATTTTAGTTATTATACAATATAAAAAACACCAAATATAAGAATCATCGCCAACTATAAGAAACTTCGTCTAACAAATTTAATTGACTGAAAAAAAAAAGCTCCATTGATTAATCATAACAAACATCAATAAGAAGATGGTCATGATCAATGTCTATAGATAAATAATCTCAACAGTATCAATTAAAAAATAACTTTTATCAATGGCAACCTAAAAAAAGTATTCTATCAATGTTGATGAAAATAAACCGCGATAAAAATTCGTATGAAAAGAAAAAAAAAATCGAACTTATGTTTTGATAAACTTAATAAGAAAAATAACTGATTCATATAAAAAAGAATTTTAATTGGTGTCAACACAAGATTTGTTTAACATTAAATGAAAAATACTTTTATTGTTTGACAAGAAAATGTTAACTAAAATCATCTAAGAAATTAAAATAAAATATATGAAAAAAGAACACGATATTAGTAATGATGATCGAAAAATAGCCATATTCAAATTTAATTTAAAAGAAATATTCATCAACATTAATACAAAAAAAATACAGTGTTTACTCAATGAGTTCCAAATCGAAACAAACACGTTTGATTGAAAATTAGGTAAACAGAAAATATAATAAAAGAAAGTTAGATTTATAAAAGTGTAAAAAATACAAAATTTTAAATTCTTATTTTATTGAAATTTAGAATTCTTTAATTTTCATTAATTAAATTACTTTTTCATAAATTGATTTTAAATTTCTATTAATAATTTTCATCCAAACCACATATTTTATCCTATTACATTTTAGATTTTCAATAAAAAAAAATATTCTTTGAAACAATTTCCCGTCAAATCGAAACCCAGCATAAGATTTTTGTATATCTGGATCCATGGATGAACATGTTTGTCCCATCTAACCAACCATGTCTTCTTTCTTTGTCAAACATCTTTTCTTTTTTTCTTCCTCTTCCTAATGATCTCACACTGCTGCTTCTTTTTGGGCTTCTGAGGAAATCTAAATAGCATTTTCTTCCTGTACCCCATGATTTCTTGGCTCACCATCACAAATTTCAAAGTTATATTTTACCCTTCTTAAAAGTGACTTCTAAATTACTAGTTTTGGAAATTTTCCTAAACAAATATTTTGAAATTTCCAAAACATGATTTTTGGAATATAATTTTCAAAAATAGATTGAAATACTTTTATGCACAAGCTTTTGAAAACATATCAAATTTGTTCAAGCCTAAATTTTTTTCTTCATCTCATTCTCTCCTCTTTTTTCTCTATAGCGTTCTCTTTTTCTTTTTCCTTTTTTTCCTCTACAGTGATGTGAGGGTATTTTAGTATGAAATAAAATTAGTAATAATGGAGGTGTAGGAAGCAAGGCTCCTATGAAAAATGCCTTGGACTTTTTTGGAGAGAATTTTGGAGGGGTGTTACTCCCTCTGTTCCCAACATCTCTCCATTCCTTTTTGGGTGTTGCTCCCTCCACCCCCACACATCTCTTCCTCCACCTTCCCTTTACTATTTTGCCCCTTCCTCCACTTTTCCTTTACTATTTTGCCCCTCAGTAAAATTTTATTTTTAAAATTGTTGTTTTTTAATTTTATTCATTTATAACATATTTCACTGATAACCTACGTAGTTTCTTGTATGAGTAAAATATTTTTCTACAAAGCTTGGTGATCGTGAAAAGAATTATCAAACAATCTTCTTCTTGTTCTCGGTGCAGTACGTGGTGCAGTGCGTTTATGGTGTAGTGTCCTTGTCGTGGTTCCTCTCCAGGTACGTAGTCATAATCCTTCTAATAATCCTAAACCCTAAATCCTTCTCATACTTCCAATAATCCTTTTAATATCCAAGCCTATAATCCTTGCATGAGCCGCAAAACATAGTAAAATAAAAACGAAACGTAAAAGGAACACTGCCTATGGACGGATGACATCCTTCAACGGATGTCAACATCCGTTGAAGGCAAAACGGATGTCGACATCCGTTTAATCCGTTTTGCCTTGAACGGATGTTGACATCCGTTGAAGGATGTCATCCGTCCAGAGGCAGTGTTCCTTTTACGTTTCGTTTTTATTTTATTTGTTTATTTTACAGTAATTTATATTTAAATTTATAATTTTAAATGTTATATATGGTTAGTTTTTAAACGTAATAATTTTGTTAAAATATGAATTTGTTAAAATATGAATTTGTTATAGGTGGAGAAGAAGCTTAACGGAAGAGAGAAAGGTAAACGAAAATGGAAGAGAGGAAGAGGTGCAGAGGGAAGTAAATCAGAAGTTTTAAATAAATTAAAATATTAAAATAATAAAAATAAAAAATTTTAACTTTTGAGGATATAATTGTCATTTTAGAAGGATATAATTGACATTTTAGAAAATTGGGGAGGTGGAGGAAGAGACGTGTGGGGGTGGAGGGAGTAACACCCTTCCTTTTTTATCCTTCAAATATATTTAAACCCTTTAGTAATATTTAAACGGATGTAAAGATACGTTGGATTCTTAAATGGATCTCAACATCTTTCAACATATATCAAAATCCGTTAAAGATATAGTTTTATTCGAAAAAACAAAAATAGAGACCTATTTGCGATGTGGAGAAGATTTCAAAGCTCTGTAGATTCATGGCAAGGAAAAACTTTGAATCAATTCCAATACTTACATTAAGATATTCTCTATTAATCATCAAGCATTTTCTTCATCATCTCTAATTTCATATCTCTTCTTCCCTTAGATGAAGAGAGAACTTGACACGAAAGTTGGACAACTAACTTCTTCCTCCAATGTCCTTATTAAACATTTCTATTCAAATGTAAGTGTTTCTTTTTTCTTATTAAACTTTCAGAGTTTGAAACAGGTTTTTTTTTTTCTTAGTTGTGCATTGTTTGTTAGCTATGAAGATTATAGTTCACTATTCTACCTGCTGGTTTGCTGCTGCTGCTGATTTTTTTTTTTTTTAATTTGTTTCTTTGGATCTATTTGTAGGATTTGCAAAGTTGGAGGTTTAAATTAGATACACAAGTCAAGGTCTATCGCGATGTAAGTGATGATGATGATGATTGATCCATGTTTGCGAAACACTGCATTTTTGCTTTATAGTGTCGTCTGAAAAGGATTCCTTGGAGTTCTTTGCGTGTTTGGGTGTATTCTTGAAATAGAAGAAATTAAATGATTGATTATTCTGGTATAGACAATCTATGGCTTAATTTATTATATATTAAAGAGATGATAAAGTATCACCAACTTAATGTTTAACTGAATTTTCTTTATTTTTTTTAATGTCATGTAAACTTGTCAACTTTTTTCCTCTTTCTAAACGTATATTGCCGACCTGAAATTCAGACATAGTTTTGAACTGCAGTTTCGTCTTGGTCTTTGACATTGTGGTAAATTGCTGTTGCAATATGGCTGTGGTGACAAAACACACCTTTACACCGCAGTCCCCATTGCGATTGCAACCCACAATTTAAACCATGATTTCGTGTAGTTTTGAAGATGGCATTTTGGGACCAAGTTGTATCATACTGGATGAGGATGACTACATATCGCACGACAACATTCAACTCAGTTATTAACCAAAGCTTCAAGAAAATATTTATCAGGAGGTCTCCCTTGACAAATTCCTCCGAAGTTCTTCTTGGTTTCCCTGTTCTTGTTTTTTAACTGGATTAAAATTCATGCAATCCACTCTATGGTGGTGCCAAAACCTACTCTTTTCGCTTGCGTGTCTCTTGTGATCTTTTTGTACGTGTCCAAATTATCATATCTAATCTTCTCTCATCCTTTTCTCTATCATTGGTATCCCAACCTTACTGGTTTTCTTTTTCTGTATGTGTATAATCAATATGTATATCGTCCTTTCTCATTGGTTACACATTCTTATTTAACAATCACATTTTTTCCACTCCCACCTTTCTCTCATGCTGTTCATTTTAAGTCTACCATTCCCTATCATATAGGGTATGTTTGGGCAAACTTTTTCCTAGACATTTTTAGGAAAGAAAAAAAAATGAAAAGAGTTTTTCTGTAAGTTACAATTAGTTATACGTAACCCAATTTGTGAAAGTTCTTTTGTGTAGCTTGTCTAAATTCTTATTTTTAACTTGTGCATAAACTACTTGTATTTTTGAGAAAATCATTTTGTTTTTTCCTTTTTATTTTTCTCTACTAAAAGTGTTTATGAATAAACATGTCCAAACAGACCCATAGTATAGCAACACGGTAAAACTTGTTTGAGTTTAGTAGATGCTTTTAGATCATGAATAACTCTGGACGTCTTTCTCCATGTTAGCTATACCAATAGTGTAACAGTATTTTTCCATTTTTTGTAATTGCATTTGAGGCTATTATGTTTGATTTGCTTGTAGAAAACTAGCAACTTGTTTTTTCTTTCGTAATTTTTCTCTGTTATTTGTTTTCTTTGTCAGCACTTGTATTCTGATCAAATAAAGTTTCATTTAGGGTGCATCATGATTTTTGTGCTTTTAAAGGCAATTATTTGGTGTGTTCCATGTGTGTATCAACTCATTGTTGATGTGTGGTTAAATGCTTATATTGGGTATGCATAACCATGTACTGACGTGGGAAATGGCACAACTGTAATGTACCAATTGGTTGTTTCAACACTCGCCTGACAATTACATAACATATGTTTTTAATTTTATAATTAACTTGATTAGGCATTTCTTGTGCCAAATCTATTGTGTATCTGAAAGGAAACCTTTGGGTCTGCAATTTAAGCCTTGGCCTTCTTATCCTTCTCTACACTGAAGTTTGTATTTTGATTTCTGTCAATGCTAGAAATGCTAAGATCACCTGGTGAACCATTGCTTTCAACAAGTGTAAGGAGTTCTGGAGTTGGTACGGTGCACCCATGAGTGTCGCTGTAAAGAAGTGATATTCAGATAATCTATACTAGATTTTACATCTGTCACAAACTTATTATTCTCAATCTAAACGGCATTGGATTTGTTAGTTCATCTTAACAAGATTTCCCAATCATTTTCCGTATTTCATTTCACGTTTACATATTACAAGTCATGTTATGTGGCTCTCTTGATCTTCCTTTTTCTGTTTCATTATTCGTCTCCTTAAGTTCCCTCCCTTTTCTATTCCTTTGTTTCTATGCTCTTGTGTAATAAATTCCAATTTTTATAGTGTCCTACTTCACTTCTATTTTTTGTAAGCTATGTTTGTTCCAAGAAAAATTCTATGTCCTGACCCTTGCTTCATGTATCAAAATGCAAGAGTTCCTTTGCGGTGGAGAATGTCTACGGTAAAACCAGGAGCTTTTCTGGTTTCACAAATTTTAGTTTTGAGGATTTGAAAACACTCAATCCTCGTTCAAACCAAGTTACCTTTGTTTTGATCTTTATTATTTCACATTGTATAGGATTATTTTTATCCTATGTTCTGTTCATTCTACTTCCTTAGATCTCCCAGTTCACATTATATGCTATTTTTTTTTATCTAATTTGCTATATTATTTTCTATTCATTATGCCATCATCTTCCATTGTTTTACATTTTTACTATATTCTTATTGCTTCTATATTGATGGTGATTGTGTGCGTAAACATGACTTCAATTTTATCTGTAATTCCTTTCGTTGTTTTTTTAGTATTTCTGTCAAGTATAAAATCAGGTTGTATTATCATATTTAAAACGGTGGTCATACAACTATTGATTGTGCTTTCCGAGTTAGCTACTGTGTCATATAGTCTTCACAGGACGTGGAAAGCCCTTACCTTTGACATTGATTCTATGAGGTTGGATTAGTTTCTTAGCCCAAATTCCAAGAACATGTATGAAGACTGAAGATATTATATTCAGTCGTTAAAAGTAATTTACAATTTCATCCTTATATTTCATAGTAGTTTCACCACTATTTCTTGGTTTTGGCTGGGGCTGGGGCTGGGGCTGGGCTGTGGCTGTGGCTGTGGCTGGGCTGGGGCTGGGCTGGGGCTGGGCTGTGGCTGGGGCTGGGCTGTGGCTGGGCTATGGCTGGGGCTGGGGCTGTGGCTGGGGCCGGGGCTGGGCTGGGGCCGGGGCTGTGGCTGGGGCCGGGGCTGTGGCTGGGGCTGGGCTGTGGCTGGGGCTAGGCTGGGGTCGGGGCTGGGCTGTGGCTGGGGCTAGGCTGGGGCCGGGGCTGGGCTATGGCTGGGGCTAGGCTGGGGCTGTGGCTGTGACTGGGGCTGGGGCTGGGGCTGGGGCTGGGGTTGGGCTGTGGCAGTGGCAAGGCTGGGGCTGTGGGTGGGCTGAGAATGGGGCTGGGCTAATAAAATGTGGAGAATGGATGGGTCCTTCAATATTTGTCCTAAATGTTAACCATGAAGAATCTGAGCTTCTACCATTTGACCAGAGACTTTGATATCATGTGAAGGACTAATAACCTTCCCAGTACGAACCCAGAAATGGTTTTGTATCTCTAAAATTGATAGCAAAGTCTCTGACAGAAATAAGTTTGAGTACTTGAGAATAAATAGTAGTGGGATCAATACTATATTATGTGTTACTCTGCTAGTCAAAATGGTTTTCCATTCGTTCAAAAAAGGAATTATATTATGGCAAACCATTTTGGCACTGGATTATGAGATTGGCATCTTCTATCCTCAGACTGTATTTACGGGTTCCTACCTGGTAGCTGAACCAGTGACAGATGATATTCCTTTATACAACTGAGTTTCCTCAGCATGGCCTTATATAGCCAGTAGAAAAACATTTCATATATTCAGAAGAAAAATATGATAATCATCACATACCTGTCTAAAAATGGCATTAATATGTAGTCATGAACCAGAAAATCCATTTAGAGAGAGGATTAATCATGGAAGTGAACATGTCAAATATACATGTTCTACGCCCTCAAATCAAATCAAACACACAGTTGCACGAATAGCATCAGCATTCTTGAATGCTGTTATTGAAGACTTGGTGCACCTTTGGCATTGCAGATATGGGAGGAGAATGATTGATGGCCGATAAAGTTATTTCATAGTAGTTTCATAAGAACTTTGTGTAACTAGTACATTTTTTTTTCTATTGGACCAAGTTCATAGTGTGTAATAAATGTATACTATGTAGGACCTAAAATATATTTGTTTTTTCTCTAAGTGTAGTAAGTTGGTGAAAAATCCATTTATTGGATGCGCGTATACACTTAACCTTCAGAGTAGAACAACCAACAAGAAATTTGATATTTTATTATGCTGGTGGATATGCATTTACACGTCATTTATTTGCTCAACTTTCGTAAATGAAAAGATTTTTTATGGTCCATGGTTGTATTTATCATTATTTTGCTTAGTTCAGACACGGTCCACACATGTAGTTATAACTAAAGATTTAATGAACAATAGGTTTACTGTACTCGTGTTTTTCTGGTTATATTGATACGTAGCCGAACTCTCTTTTTATTATTGCTGGTTTGGATGTTACTTCAGCTTCACTCTAATTTTATATGTAACTTCTAATGGCTTTTCATTTTTCATGCAGGAGCTGTCAGAACTTAAGAAAACACTTAATGTTGAAGTGGACCAACTTCGAGTAGTAAGTATGCTTTTAAGTTTTTTCTGTCAACTAAGTTTTGTCGCTTGAAACTTTGTTTATGAAATCAAAATCAGGAATTTCAAGATTTGAGGGCTACCCTTCAGCAGCAACAAGAGGATGTTACTGCTAGCTTAAGAAACTTGGGGGTAAGTCTTGGAAGAATCATTTGACTCTACAACTTATGGGTCTTTTTTTGAAAAGTTCTTGCCAGATGACGTTGTATTTCTTTTATTAAATGCACCAACATCAATGAATGATTGTAGCTTCAGGATGCCTCAGACGTCAAGCATGCTCCAGCACAGGAGACAAAGATTGAAGAAGTTGACAAAGAAGAACATGAGGTGGTAGCAGGAGAAGATAATAACATTGAAGTAGCTGAAAATTAAGCGGCCTTTAATTTGGAGTATTAGTGTTACACCCTGGATAAGCAGAATGACTCTGCAGTATTGTTAGATATTTGATGTGTTTCATTACTACTATTGATTGTAATATAGAACTTTAAATCAATGGTAAATTTCCCGTTACCCCTCCTAATCTATTTTACTTGTACAAATTGCGGTATGCTTTTGTTGCTTTTCTGAATTAGATAAAGTATAACAAAGCATAACGATATTTTGACAATATTTTTTGATAATATTTTAACATCATTTACGTATCATTATGTAATTAGTTCAAAATTACTTTATAATCAATAATAATAATCATAAATATTAATATGAACTAATCATAGAGTGATAAGTAAATAATTTAAAATATTATCAAAGTATCATTATAATTAGATAAACAAGCGATTTTCATAACTTAATCAACAAACAATATAAGTCGATTTATTTCAATAACTTGAGTGACCAAGGAAAGTATGGTTAAATCATCATTGTTTTATATATTATAAATAAATCATCATTATTTTTGGAAATATCAAATATTTGTTCTCAATACACAAAAGGTAAATGTTATACTTTTTTATGGTATTTTTTTTAAGATAACAGTTAAAAAAATATTAATTATGTTTTTTTTTAAAATTCATTCATTTGTGTTTTTAATTTAATTATATTAAATATTTTTAACATACCAAATATGATTTTCATTCGACGTTGAAATAGAAATATAGAGTCAAATAGTAAAAACAATTTAAATGTTAACATAAAATGTATTAAATATATTTTAAAAAGTTAAAATAATTATATTTATTCACTTTTAAAATTTCACGATAAATTTTTTTTTTAAAATTTTGAAAATGGACATTCGAATTTGACATAAAAAAATTGAAGACTAAGACCAAAAGAATTTTTTGAAAGTAAAAGCTTTAGAAGGTCTCAACTCTTTGATAGGCGAAGCGATTTATTGAGTTTACCTACCATATTACTACATATTACTATTATAAGGTCTTAACAAGCTTACCTCATGCTTTGGAAAAGTGCAGTTTTGGATGGGCAGTGAACCATTGCTTTTGTCTAGTCCTAGTCATCCTCCAATTTCACCATGTTAAAACTCTGCTGTAAATGTATTACCTAACCAGACATTTGCAGTAATATTTCAATTTTATATACCAGTTTTTTGAAAAAAACTTCGTTTTTTTTTTTTTTTTTCATGATGAAGTTTATACTTTGTATTTTACTGACTTATTTCTAACGCAATACTATATTAATATTTTCTAAACATAAAGTCACAGAGCTATTACTGTATTTCTATTCAATAATTTAAGGTATTGAGATAATTTCTTCACAGTCCTGCACGCTGAACAGTTGGAAAAACTTTAACACAAAAATATTTACCAAAACAGCAACATTTACCACAAATATCTGTGTTTAGTTTTGATAGATAACTATAGTGAGAGTTGTTGTTTCCATATGGCAAATCAATATCAGGTAGTGTGTCAAGTCTTACCTGAATCATGTGCATTGCTTGAGTGTTGGGTTTCAATGTCATTCTAAGGTGAAAATACATGACATGCTGATTTTCCTCGTGTGAAGATTTTGATGTGGCATGTAGACACTGGAGATGAAAGTACACTGTAACCAATGTTCAAGGGGTTATGTTAAATTTCCTCATCTTGCAGTGCCTTAGATTGGACATTTTCCACCTACATCTTGCTGCAGTCACTTCCTTCATCGATTACTTGATAACACACAAGTCTATTACTTTCTTTGCCAGTAAATTTGGTGAAATGAATTGATATTTGTTCAAACTATAAGTAATGAATGGCCCCTTTTTTCTTCTTAATTGTTAAGCGGCACACATATTCTTCACTTTTTCTTTATCTTAACTTTTGGATCACATTATTTATTTGTTCTGTGTTGCCTCCTACAATAGAGGAATCCCCCAAATGTCAAACTATGAAATATTAAAATAGTTTAGTGACACCGAGAAATTTAATACGTTGTGATTTTTATGTACATAAAAGATGAGTATTTTGTTTATACCTTTTTATTTTTTCTTCATAAAAAACATAAGAAAATGGGTTATAGACAACATTGAGGACCTTAAATTTTGCTCCATGCGTTTCTGAAGGCACACTGAAGATAACTTAGTCGTAACCCAACTTGGGGTAATAGCTAAGAACAATCTAAACTGTAAATTATAAAATCTAAAAGATGGTTACTACTATTCATAAAAAGATATGATAGAAATGCCAATTGATTTATGAAGAAGTTAACAAAGTTGCAAAAAAGAATCTTATCTATAAGCATAACGGATAGCTTCCTCCTACAGACAACAAACTAATATCATGCAGATGAAAAAAAAGCCTAGTAGTACATTTATAAGAGACAATAAACCAAACATTGCAAGCCTAGAAAAAGAAACAGTGGATACAATAATCACAGTACACGAGTGCCTATAAAAATAAAGTAAGGATCACTATTTTTCATAGTATCCTACTCTTGTTTTAAAATTGACCACTACCACATCAACAAGAAGATATTAAAAAACAAGGAAGGTTGTAGTAGAATCATGCTCTATTGCAAAAGGAAAATGACACTTGAACAAGGAAGGTTGTAGTAGAATCATCTTTGCCTGCACACTTTGCTCCCCAACAGAGTGCACACCTCCAAGTACATTCTTGGCATTTACCCTTCTTTCTTTTTCATGCCCCACATTCACTTCAAGTGCACAACTCTTCAATCCCTTCAATCCTTCAATTCAACTTTCAACCACTACTTCCACTTCCCTCTCTCAATGGCTGCAAAACCTCCTCAACTTGCTGCACAACCTTTAAACTATCAGGTACTACTACTACTACTACCTACCACCTTACCTTACACAGTAATTGATGCATGTTTTTTCCTCTTCAAATTTGCCCTCTTTAATCTACTAAAACTAATTATTTAACTCTCTTTGCTTCTTCTCCTAGACATGGTTCTTGAAAGTTTCAATCCACTGTGAAGGTTGCAGGAGGAAAGTAAAGAAAGTTCTGAAGAGCATTGATGGTACTATATCACATTTCTTTGAACAAAAAGTATGAAAGCAGAATTTTACACCAGAAAACTCATGAAAGTACTCGTACTGCACAATTATATGCTAGAAAAACATAACACAAATCCAGCTTCGGATTTCATTTATTTCAACTCTTTTTTCGTACACTTTTTCTTACTCTACAGAGAGCATTCTTCTTTTCCCATGCAGGAGTATTGCACTGTTGTAATTACTCCAACATAGCATTCTGAACCAGGAAAGAAGAAAAATTTACAGATCCCAAATTGTCTAACGAAAGGGACAAAACAGTGCATAAAAAATAAGTTAGATTCATTTTGAATTCTAAAGAAAAGGTTCCCCTTTGTAGGTGTTTTCACTGCAACAATAGACCCACAGCTGAACAAAGTAACAGTAACTGGAAGTGTTGCTGTGGAGACCCTTCTCAGGAAGCTCGTCAGAGCCGGAAAACAAGCCGAGATTTGGCCGGAGAATGACGGGAAAATCTCCGGCAATGGGCAGCAGCAGCAGCAGAAGAAGAAGAAAAATGAAGTTAGAGAACTACAGAGCGTGGAAAATCACAAGGGAACTGAAAATGCTTCTGCCAAGTGTAACAGTGAGAAAAAAAGCAGCAGCAATGACTCGCCGGGAAATTCCCCCTCCGTTTACCGGATGCCGTCGGAGGGTGGTCGGAGCGAAGGTGGTGCCGGCTCTGCTAAGAAGAAGAAGAAAAAATTGCACCTTGGTGGTGGGAATGGAAACAGTGGTTTGAGTTCAGTGGAAGCAGCTACTGGTGCACCTGCACACACTGGATTGCAGTTTCAAGATCTTGTGGGCCCAGTGAATGTGAACCCTACACGTCAGTATTGGCTTTTATATCCAGAAAGTGGTGTTGCAGCTTATAACAGATTGTATCCTTCTTACTACGTTCCATCTTCACCCTACACGTGGGCTGGTCTGGACCAAGATTGTCATCACTTTCAATCAGCACCGTTGGTGTCCTTTGAGATCTTCATTGATGAAAATGTCAATGGGTGTTCTGTTATGTGAGACTTGATAGTAAAGAGAGTGTTGTACTATGGATATTATTATTTTATTTCCTAGATAGTTTGCAATCCTACTGCAGTTGCAAAGTTTAACACTTTCTTTAGTAAGAAAATAAGAAGAAAAAGATTGTAATTTTTTTTCCTTTATTGCTCTTTTTAATGCACGTTATTTATTTGTTTTAAGGAAAATGATACTCGAACAACCAAATTTGACAACATTTGAACACGGCACACGTGTCAGCGTTTGAGAGGTCCACGTTTTCAAGGGAAAAAGCTGCTCCATTCTGAGAAAACCTGCTTCAACTGTGACGTGGCAAGGGACGGGCGCGGGCAGTTTAGGGTGTGCGTTTCAAATTTGAAATGATATTCGAACTTCGTAGAGAGAGAAGCGGCGCGAACATTGGGGACCTAGACAGAGAGACGAGAGAGTTGGAGAAAGGGTTCACGAGCGAGAGAGAGACGGAGTGGTTGTCGGAGTGCCGCCGTTCAACGTTGAAGGCCGTGTCGGAGAGATCGAACCCCTCCAACCCGTTCCGTTTCACGGCGCCGCAGGTCCGACGTGGAGCGCTCGAAGCGAACAGGGCATCGTGTTCCGTCCGTTCCGGCCCAGCGACTTAGGTGTGGCTTGTTTTGGTGTCGCTTCGTCCCAGGTGGTTCCATCCCTGTCCCGGAGTGCCGCCGGAGTGCCGCGGGAGGTTCGCCGGAGTTTGGGCTGTTCGGTGGACCAAAAATAGGGGTTTTTCGGGTTGTCAGTCCCACCCACACCTTAGGCAATCGTCTCTGTTCCAACCGCCACACGTGGTCTTCACTCAAGGTTGGTTTCTTTTTTGATTTGTCAGTGCAATGAATGTTGAATACATGGATGATGTTGTTTTTGGATTTGATTTGGTTATGTATGAAACGTCTCCCAAGTGGATGTTGTTCTGTTACTCATTTTTATACAAGTTCTTTGGTTAATCTTACATTGCTGTAATTTTGTTCGATTGGTAGTCATGGACCTAGTTGGCCTTGCTGTCAAAAACTTCAACCCAATAACCCACTTCATTCGGCTTTGGTAGCAGTAATGTTGGTGAACCAAGGGTCCTAGAGAATGTATTTTTATGCGAGACGAATTTGTTAATAAAATGTTAAGAATTGTTCCCAAATTACTTAGAAGTAGCTGAAATGAGGGAAAACAAACAAGCCACACCAAAATGAGAGTGATGGACGTAGTTGGCCTTGGTGTGCAAAAACTGGCACCCAGGTACCCACTTATTTTGCCTAAGGTACCAGTTCTGTTCCTGTACCCTGAGTGTTAGAAAATGTTGTTTTATGTGGCACGAATTATATGAATTAGTAAATGACTATTATTTTTTGTTCTCTTTTTTGTCGTGGTTTAACAAATGCTGACAATGTTTGTTATGATTTTCAATTTGTTGTTTTAGTTGATTGTGTTGGTGTAATGTAATTTCAGTTTTTGTGTTGGTGTAGTGTTATTATACATTGAATTTTGTGTTATTTTGATTTGGGGATTACTGTCATGTTGGTCACCTCCTGTCTAGTTCAAATATCTGGCATTTCTTAAAGAGAGTTTAAATTAAATTCATTGTGCTTGAATATGAATACTATGTATTAAGTTTCCGTTTTCTGTTCATTCACACCCCATCCGTCTAGCAGTTCCAGCAGCACGCCCATGAGAAGCTTGGGAGCTGCAACTTTGGAAGCATTCACGTCCAGCTGCATCAAACAGCAGCAACGACAACACACACCGTCTTCAAGTCCAGCCGAATTGGATGCACATGTTGAGATGGGAGAGAAGTGGAAAGCTGACACAGACCTTGTTTATTCCAGCATGGGCAGCGATGGTGTGCAGAACATGCAGAAGTGTAAACAAAATGGAGGGCCCCACATGGCTTTATCTGACAGAGAAGCAAAAGAGTGATGGAAGAAATTCATTAAAGGTTGCTAATGGGAGACAACAGCATGGCAACCTGGCTGGAAACGCACGAGGCAGCACCAGAACGAGACTTGAGAATTTGGCTTTAAAAGAGTGAGAGGCCGTGAGTGAGAGGGTTACGCTTGGGAGGAGGCTCTCGGTTCTTCTCCTCCAAGTTCAGTAGATTAGTTTTGAACTCCAGATAATGTAATGTAGTGAGATTGGTGTATGAGAGTAGAGGTGCCGTGAGGTGCTGTAAGGTGCATAGGGAGTTCCAGCCGAGGAGAAGTCACGGCAGTAGGAGCTGTTGGTGATTGGCACAGTAGACATTTAGCAATTTGAGGTGTACGGTTCGAATTTAATTTTCTGTATTGTAATGAATTTTAATTTGAATGAACAATGTGATTTAATTTCCTGTTACTGAATTGTCAATTTTATTCTACTGATGCGATTAAATTTCTGCTGAAATCTGATCTGTGTTGTTGTGTGTCTGCCATTTGTTGTTGATTGTTTGCAATTTAATTTTTACGTTCGTTTGTACTGATAGCTTTATTGTGCGAGTTTACTGTTCCTGCAATTGCGTTTCTGCTGGTTTTGAATTCTGCGCGTTTACTGTTTCTGCCTGTCAAACCGTTCGGTCTTTAACGTCACTGTTAGAGATCGTTCGTCCATCTTTCATCTGATTTTTATTTGCTCTATGACGTTCGGCTTGTCTCTGTGTTCGTGCTTGTTGTTTATCGATCGTTCGTTCTTAATTTTCATACCGTTCGGTCTGTTAGAGATCGAATGGCTCCTTCAATACTTACATCTACCGTTCGGTCACAGTATGGACGTTCGGTCTTTACCTTGCTGCTTTAACCGTTCGGTTGATTCTTTATTTTCTGGTTTAGCTCTGGTCTTGGTACCTTTAGCTTGATGAATGAATATTCTTGTACCGTTCGGTCATTAACGATCGTTTTTGTGTTTGGTTTAGTTTTCAATATCATTTTCCATTGCCTGTTATCTTCATACCGTTCGGTCAGCTAATACCGTTCGTCCTTTTCATTAACTGTTTAAGCTGCTTTTACCGTTCGGCTTTATTGTGCTCATTTCTGATTTACTGCCTTAACCGATCGGCCTTGTTATAAGAACCGTGCGGTTAGGACGCTCGGTATTTAGCGTTCGCTCAAATCCATTTTCGGAGACCGCTCGGTCTCAATGTTATTACAGCTCGGTTTTTACTTCTGTGCAATTTATACTTCAACCTTTCGTTCTGTGCTTTGGACCGTTCGGTCTTTTATATCACCGTTCGGTTTTAACACTGGTTAGAACCGTTCGGTTTTCTGCTTTCAACTTTTAATTTTCATAATTTTGTCAATTGTTTTTAACTTTCAACTTTTAATTAATTTAATTTTCCTTGCAAAACAATCCAAAAAAAACCCCCCCTTTTTTTCGTGTGTGATCTATGACTGAACCGCAATATTGGTCCTTAGAGACGACCTAGGAGTTACTTCCTACTCTATACTGCATTAATTCAAATCATCAATAACTCGTTAAATGGATTTAGAATCTTAAACAAAAGATGAACATTGGGGCACCTATTGCTGCACCAAATTTAATAAACTGGCCGTAAAAGGTTATCATATGACGCTACAAAGGCGTACATTAACATAATTACAATTTGCTTCTTAGGAGGACCACGAAAGTCACTATTGACTCGGTGTTCAAGAATCCATATAACAATTCCAATCACAAAAAATGAGACAGTCGTAGCACACCACATATCTGCTGTAAATGGTTTGAGGAACACCCAAGCACTTGATCCTGATTTGTTGTTAGGAGCCACTATGACAAGGCTAGATGATGCAAAAGCCTGAGAAAAATCCACAATCCTTGTAAGGTTAGTTACAATTGCAATGTCTCCAACAACAACATCATATACCTAAACAATTTTCAAGGATTACATGTTATCAAAATTAAGACAACACTGAATAGAAACAACCTGCCCCAAAATCCAACACTTAACTAATATGGAGGCCCAAAGATAGTTTCTCCAAACACTAAGAATAAACAAACACCATGTATGATATTGATAATAGAACAATAAGTTCTATCTTGCATCATGACCATAATAACAACATAAGTTGAACAGTATTATAATAGTAAAACCAAGTAGTTAAATCAAATAAATTATAAAATCAAACAGCATATTACATCATGTTGTTAACAATGTAAACATAATGAAACAACAAAACATAATATAAGTAGAATAAAGCATAGTGTATAACATTAACCCGCTTCACGATCAAAAACCTCTCGCTTTTCATGATAAACATCTGCGAAAAAGGTCAAGGAGCCAAAGTTAAGCATAATGTAGGCATAGCAACTAAAGAAACAGTGAATCAAAACAAGTCGCATGACATAGAGTCTCATCAGCCTATCTAAATGATTACATGTCTACACAATGCATAATATCTACAAAGCCCGGAGGGATTAACTCAATTGTATTCACCATTCTCCATCAGCTTCATAGCATCCTCAGTTAGCTGGTCAAATACAACCTTAGTCTCAGCAGACATTTTTGCCTTTCTGTCACTGTTACCTTTTAGCCTTCTCAAGCCTTGCAAAACCTATTGGAAGAATATCGGTTAATACTGCCCAACTAATGAACCTCAAAAAACTCTTAACGAAGTAGATATATGATATATAATTCCAGCCTAGTCAAGTATAAAGATTTACAAGATATAAAGAGAACATGTAAATGAACATGATATAAAATTAATAATTGCAGTTAGATACAAGCCAAATATAACTTTAAATATTGTTTCTTATGTTTTTATCTTTATGAACACCATTAATCCTTTATTTTGAAAAAATGGCAATTAACAGGCTTTCTCTGATAACGGTTTAGGGTTGCCATACTCAACTCAAGTTAAAAGTAAATTTGCATACGCAACTATGGAGTCAACAGCAGATTCGGGTTCTCTTATTTTCTGTATTTATTTGTTCCAACTTGAAAAGCACAATGTCAAAATTACACATTCCTTACACGTTCAGATTTGAGAGTAAAATATTTTTAACTGGATAATATATTTTAAGGATATGAACTACCCTTAGCAAGAAATTCCACAACTCCTTGGCCACATAAAAAACCAATGATTGCCTAAACAAATGGATGATCTACAACTACTCTGGACTGAATTGGAAAATAAATATTGTATTTTACAATGATACTTCAGTAGAACAAAGAAATAAAAAATCAGAAAATTAAGAATGATAAAATACATACATACCGTTTCCCCAGGTTCAAGAACATTTGCAATCCGCCTCTTCATGACGGCAATATCTCTAGAAGAAAGGTCCGGCGGCACTCCGGGACAGGGATGGAACCACCTGGGATGAATCGACACCAAAACAAGCCACACCTAAGTCGCTGGGCCGGAACGGACGGAACACGATGCCCTGTTCGCTTCGAGCGCTCCACGTCGGACCTGCGGCGCCGTGAAACGGAACGGGTTGGAGGGGTTCGATCTCTCCGACACGACCTTCAACGTTGAACGGCGGCACTCCGGCAACCACTCCGTCTCTCTCTCGCTCGTGAACCCTTTCTCCAACTCTCTCGTCTCTCTGTCTAGGTCCCCAATGTTCGCGCCGCTTCTCTCTCTACGAAGTTCGAATATCATTTCAAATTTGAAACGCACACCCTAAACTGCCCGTGCCCGTCCCTCGCCACGTCACAGTTGAAGCAGGTTTTCTCAGAATGGAGCAGCTTTTTCCCTTGAAAACGTGGACCTCTCAAACGCTGACACGTGTGCCGTGTTCAAATGTTGTCAAATTTGGTTGTTCGAGTATCATTTTCCTTTGTTGAAATGCATGGAGATCCATTAAAGAAGTTGTCCTATTTCAACAAAGTTAAAGAAGTGTATGGATTATATGAATGTAACAGATTAAAGGTTGATATTTTCTCTTGATGATTTAGGACGTTGTGCATTTTGATTACACAAAAGAGAATAGAAAAACTGAAAAAGAATGGTGGGGGACTCTAATGTCAGGTGGGTAGAATTTGGAAACTGGTTCAAGTTGTGCAACTTGGACCACAAAAAGTTATGTAGTTTGATTTCAGAATATACCTTTGATATGTGTGTGACAAAAGTAATACAATTATACACAGTATTATATATCAGATCAAAATTTGTATACTGAAATGTGTATTATATGAACATGATAAGTTCCATTTACTATACACCTAGGAAGACAATTGTTGGTGGTTTTGGGGACATGTAGGTGTTGGAGAACTTTATTTGTGGAGCAAAAGTTGAAATTCACTGAAAACACTTTTTTGTCTGCCCTAAATTAACATATCAGTGAGAAGGGCATTAATGTAGGCAACTCTCATTACTTTTTAAACTTCCAACTTTTTCATCTTTTACATAAAATACTATTCAGAGAATAGGATAACTTTTTTCCAAAGATTTATGGTCTAATGATAGCTCTATAATAAAGAGATGTTTGACTACAATTTTCTGTCATCTTGCATTTAGTTAAGGATATTACTTGTATTAACTAACTTTATGCATGTCTGTGTCAAGGACTAACATTTCAAGTTTTACTTACCTCTAGTCAAGCTAGATTAAACTAAAGCTAAACTTTGAAATACTAACTTCAGAAACAAAAATAGTTTCTATAAAAAATTTGAATTTTGAAGTTGAGTAACATGACAAGAATGTTACAACTTTTCATCAAAGATTAATGTAAGTCTTTTGTTTCTTTCCACTTTGATGTCACCAAATCATATTACTCAGTATGCACATTCAAAATATTTTGTCACTTTCTATCAGTAAGTACAAAAAGAATAGCTGTGAGGAAACCAAGAGACTGCAGATTTTCTGCCTGGGAAGGTCCCGAAAGGCAAAAAAGTGAAGCACTTTCATTTTTATGCATTCTTAAATTTACATTCTTTTACTTCTTTTCATATATTCAAGCATGCATGTTCCTCGATTCAAATATAAAGCAAACCAACTAATAAGAAAAGTATATGAAGTAACAATCTTGCCCTTGTCAAAATATAAAGCAGTTATCTACATTTTTTTCGAAACAAAAGCTAATTTTCATTGATATTATATACAAGGAAACCATTTCAAAAATTCATGTTCCAGACGAATAGGAAAAACTACAGAAAGATTTTGGATACCAAGCAAATGATTCTAAGTTCTAAAGGTCTAATGTACACTTTGAACATCAAAACTTCCTAAGAAATACCACTTTAACCAATATGGTCATCTAAGAGCTTCAAATGTATTTTTCTTTGGTCAGTCTCTAGGTGCAAATTGATGCTTTTGAAGTCCGTTGATTCATGCCAAGGATGATCACCATTACCGTCACATCATCATGGTACTTCCTCCTCCTCCCGTCGGGAACATTCATCAACTCCTCCGTGCTGAAGCCTGCAAGAGCATCACTTAGTAACTAATCGTAAAATAACATTAACTCATTCATGCAATGAAAATCAAGGTTAGCATGAGATCTTGAAAAATGACCTGCAGAATCAGCTGCTCTTGCAACTAATTGCTCAATAAGAAATTTTGCTGCATCACCAAAAGGATTTCTCAATATATAAGACTCTACAAACTGTACTGCTTCATCATTACTGAAGAAGTCAAATAAACCATCACTCGCAACTATAACAAATTGGTCAGAATCTGAGATTTTGTGCACATTCAACGATGGATCAGTTGAAATATATGGTGGGCTAGTGAGATCATGAACTCGAAGGATTCCCATTAATGCGTCATTCAGAATTTTCTGTAGGGAAGGAAAAGAGGAAAATCATGTCCTTTTGAAATAGTTGGTGTTCATAAACTAGCAAAGTCGATAAATGTAATGAACTTCCATCCACTCATCATTTGGAGCTAGGATATCAGTACAGGGTTATTACATCTTTATAATATCTTATTGTGTACAATTTCTTTTACAAAAGAAAATCACAACTCAAAATCTTTTGGAACCTTCTTGCCTAAAATATAAGAAAAATGCAAACCTTTTTCAAGTACCCTGCTCCTAAAGCTCGAGTAACCTTCAGTTTTCCCTTCACTTTCCCTGCTACTATGGTTTTAGGATCATCAGGATGATCAGCAAGAACTCGAGCTCTTTCGGCTTCATTGTCAACTGTATGACAATCTGTGAGCTGGATAGCCTTCAATCTCTCATTCCCATTCATTCTGTTATCTGTACAGCATGTCGCCAATACTGCTCTGCTGTCACCAAGATTAAGTGTATATAAATCATTGCCATGAAGAAGCACAAGCAAAACACAAGATCCAATAGAAACTAAATCTGGACGTTCCTCCATTTCCTGTTCAACCATGCATAAGAAATCATTCTCAACCTGACTAAGAACATGCTGGAGACCATCAAGTACTTTACTATGTGAAAATGATTTAGGAGATGCTTCTGACTTGGAAGGTGGAGTAATGTTTGCCAAACAGTCAAGACCAGAATTGTTTCCCTTAAATTTTGAAGGAGATTGGTGCTCCAGAAGAATAAGACTATCATCCAAATTATATGAAAAGGATTCACCCACAGCCACATTGTCAGAAGCTTTTATGAAATGTGGTTCCAAATCACAACGTAACATATTAAAATAAGATACAATGGTATCATAAAGGGTACCCGCCAAAAAGTCGGCTGCATCTCTCCCATTAAAGCCATCATAAATAGCACAGAAGAGCCACCCATTTTCTTCAGAACAAACTGCTTGAACTCTATCTTCACCAGCCGCTCCTCCAGCAACTTGAACATCCATGGCATTAAGAAAACCTTCAGTTCTAGAAGAAGCACTCATAGATTTTAATGAACATGAGTCATATTCAAGCATGTTAGTTGGAGTGGAAGGGCTGCAACTTAGATTTGAAAAACTACTATGGACAGAAGATGATAATATTTCCAATTTTGGAAAACTTGATAAGAGGGTATTGTTCGAAACGATTTAGGAGAGTCCAAACTCGGAAGGATTTCTTCTCCTATTACGCCATTGCAGATATTTGTGTTGGCAAGTGTAGCATTTGCACTTAAGGCAGCACCGGATAAGCAAGAGAAACTGCTTGTTCTATTGATTTCTTTGTAAGGTATACCTCTGTCACTATTGCATTGATAGCCAAAACTTATTTTAAGTTCACCTTCAGGGCTATGCATGCTCATCTCCTGGTTTAAGAAATCCATTCTCAACACTATCAATATTACATCACTGGCACAAAAGTAAACAGTATTAACACACAACATGTATCAACTCAGAGCACGAAACATGAGAGCAGCTAAACTTGATCAATCAAACATGCATGTATGATGAAGACAGGTTTCATTCAAAACTAATAATGACAATCCATATAGGAACGTATAATCAAAGATTATGTGTGTGTTTAATCTGGTAGAAAAAGCCATTTGATTATCTAGAAAACGTAAAACAGAAGATTTTCTAGATAGCAGAAACAGCGGTCAATTCATATACTTAATAATGCCACAATAACAGTTCTTTAAACAAACTTAAAAGCTGTACCACATACCGGACTAGCAACCATTAGTTCAACAAAATAACATTATAACAAATAAACAAATAACATTCAAATAATATTAACCAATTTGAAGTAAATTCTTCAAGCATTAGAAATGAAGGATCAAAGTAAACATAATTATATACCTAAAATTTCATAGGCATTTGGCTGAAACCTTACAGTATCAGTGTTGGCTTCCTTTGTATGCTAATAAAACATATTTGTACGGGAAATGCATCTGAGCAAATGAGTGTAAACATTTTTAAGAGTTCCTCAGGTATTTATTCATATTTACCATATTTAGGAAATAAAACTTTAAATGATTATGCCCGCCTAAGAGTGTTAGAATCGCTGCAGCGAAATTGTTAGCGTGGAATAACAAACCAAGAGGGTTTTTAATACGAACGTGTGCCTTTTAATTTCTACTCAATTAAACTTACCAAGCAAATAATAAAGACAAATAAAGAGAGTAAGGTTGAGAGAAATTTGCACAGATGATTTTATCCTGGTTCGGATCTTACCAATCCTACGTCCAGTCGCTTATCTCAAACAAGATAAACCTTTTTCACTAACACAAAACAATTACAAATTACAATCACAAAGAAACACAATTTGTAAAAGTTTAGAAACCACCTCTCTTGATACCACAAGAGATGAACCTACACCTCCTTTGAGTCTTCACAAAGGATGAACACCTCCTCCGAATACTTCACGAAGGATGATTCTCTTCCGAACACCTCCTTAGACACACCAAGGATGAACCGGCTATTTCCTTTGTCACCGTAGCAGCACTTCACCAGCTCCACAGACAAGAGTTTCACAAGCCGAATAAGAGCACACAAGTCTCAATGATTTATGAGTACTAGAGCACAAGGGAAGAGTTGTTGTTTGAGATCAACAGAGAGCCAATTTATAGACTCAGCCTAATACCCTTCCATTCTTCGAAAACGGGCCATCTAACGCATTTAATCAATTAACATAAATATTAATCGATTAATAATGAGTACAACGGCTAGTTTTTCAAATCTGAAACCCCCAACGGCTAGTTTTTCAAATCTGAAACCCCCCAACGACTAGTGTTAATCGATTATTCTCAGGAATAATCGATTAACTAATCGATTATTAATAGCCTTAATCGATTATTACAGGGGTAATTGGGTTTTCAGTGCCAGCCTCGTTTTAATCGATTAACACTGGGTTTAATCGATTAAAACAACTTGTGGATGATTCTTAACAGTAAATAAATCAAATATAAATTACAAGAATCAACCCTAATACTTATTTGAGCACTACCACTTTGATTATTATAAAAGCTTTATAAATTACAGAGAACTTCAATTTGTCTCTATGGATCTTGACTTGTGCAAATCTATTCATCATCAAAACTTCATCTTTGATTTTTGCTAACATTCTCCCCCTTTTTGATGATGATCAAAAACTCCTTTGATTTAAAGCTTTTAGTAATAATCTGGATTCAACTTATGGAAGAAAAAGTGCATTAGTGAATAGACACAAATAAGCAAATAAGCTTTAAACATTTTCTCCCCCTTTTTGATCATAATTAAAAAGTTGTGTGTGATGTTCTCCCCCTAAGATAATACTCCCCCTTAATAAAAGCATGTATGCATATGAGCTAAAAGTATTTCAAATTTTAAAGATTCATTTAAACATACACAATAGGATATTTAAAGCAAATAATTTTAGGATAAAGAACTTATAAAACATTGTTTAAACATACATTGAACTATATAAGATAGGAATTTTAAAGCATAAAAATATGGCTAGTTTTTCAAAAATGCAAAACTGGAACGCATTTAAAAATGCAATCCTAAGATATTTCTAAAAATTCTTAGATCTCTTCTAATGTTTATCCCTTTAGATATGCCTCCAACTGCGTAATGATAATCCTCTAGGTTGTTTCCACATTTTGTTTAGATCTTCATCTTGAGGATTGTCATCATTCTTCGCTTCATTTGTTGTCTTCTACAAATCTTCATCATTGCCTGCATCTAATTCAACTGACTCAAGAGGTTTTGCCTCAAGGTCTACAATATCATCAAAGACAACATGCACACATTCTTCTATTTCAAATGTTTTCCGATTGAAAACTATATATGCTTTGTATATTAGAAGATATCCAAAAAAATAGTTTCATCGGCCTTGGAATAAAATTTTCTTAAATTTTGTTTTAAAGAAATTCTAAATATTAAACAATAGGTACCCAACTACTTGTATGGGTCCTTTGGGTTAGATTTAGAAAAAGAGGAATCATTTTACAACCCAAACATATCTACCACTTGGAACACCATAATGCTTAATTTTACATTTATTTGAAGTATGACCCTTTTTCATACAATAAAAGCATGATACAAAGTTTGTGTTCCTATAAGTTGTTCCTTTTTCTACCCATGTTCTACGGGTTCTATTATTATGTTTATTTTTAATTTTAGGAACATACTTATTTTTAACAACCTTATTTTCATTATTTTTACTACATTCTCCTAAGGTTGTGTGTTCTAGTAGTTTCTTAAAATTTTCACAAGAAGCACATTCATCACTACTAGTAAATTTACCTTTTTCAAAAAATAAAACTTTATTTTTCAAATCTTTATTTTCTTCAAAAATATTTTCAAAATTTAATTTTAAATTTTTATTTTCTTCAAGAATATTTTCAAAGTCTGATTTCAAATTTTTAAAATCCTTTTTCAATTTCTTATGAGCTTTATCTAATTTTTCAGATTCTACTATTAAAGCAGCATAAGTTTCATGCAATTCATCTTCACTAATTTGACTATAATTATCAGAATCGCTAGATGTACTTACTTGGCTTCCAGCGTCGTCGTTCACCACTAAACAGATGTTTGCTTCTTCATCAGATTCGCCCAAATCGGAAATTGTTTCGTTGTCATCGTCCCATGCGATGTAGGCTTTCTTTTTCTTGAAGTTTTTCTTTTCCTTTATTTCTTCATTCTTTTTTTGATTTGGGCAGTCCGCTTTTAAGTGCCCATTTCTCCGCAACCATAACATTTATAGTGTGAGGAAGATCCTTGATTTTCTTTCTTTTCGAATTTTAATCTTCCTTTGTCTTTTGATTTCATGAACCTGTTGAGCCTTTTTATCATGAGTCTCAAATTTTCTTCATCTTCTGAATCTTCATCTTCCATTTTGCTCTTGCTCCTTTCTACCTCAGATTTCAAGGCTAGACTCTTTTTCTTGGTTTTTGCTTTTGCTTCTTCTTCATCTAGTCTTCCGAGGTCAAGTTCATGTTCCCTCAACTTTCCAAAAAGTGCCGCCATAGTCATGGTGTTGAGATTTTGTGACTTCGAGATTGCAGTCACCTTAGGTTGCCACGACCTGTCTAAAGACTTCAAAATTTTAATGTTAAGTTCATCCGTATCAAATGACTTACCCAGTCCAATGAGATGATTGACAATGTTGGTGAAGCGTTTTTGAACGTCGGAAATTGTTTCTCCTTGCTTCATCCGGAACATTTCATACTCTTGAATTAGGGAGTTCTTCCTTGCCCTCTTTACGTCATCTGTTCCTTCATGTGTCACTCTGAGTACGTCCCACATTTCTTGAGCAGTTTTGCAGACAGAAACCCTGTAGAACTCATCAACAGTCAATGCTGATGCAATGATATTCCGAGCTTTTACGTCATTCTGAAATCTTTTCTTTTCTTCAATGGTCCATTGACCACGGGGCTTTGGTTCCTGTATATTGTTAGTAGGAACAGAAGAACCAGACGCAATAACATCCCAAATTTCACAATCAATAGATTCAATAAATATTTGCATCCTTACCTTCCAGAATGCATAGTTCTCACCTGTGAATAGTGGGGGTCTATTGATTGATGCACCCTCTGCAAAGGTTTGATGTGATCCTGCCATTTGAATGACTATCAAAGCAAGCTCTGATGCCAATTGTTAGAATCGCTGCAGCGGAATTGTTAGCGTGGAATAACAAACCAAGAGGGTTTTTAATACGAACGTGTGCCTTTTAATTTCTACTCATTAAACTTACCAAGCAATAATAAAGACAAATAAAGAAGTAAGGTTGAGAGAAATTTGCACAGATGATTTTATCCTGGTTCGGATCTTACCAATCCTACGTCCAGTCGCTTATCTCAAACAAGATAAACCTTTTTCACTAACACAAAACAATTACAAATTACAATCACAAAGAAACACAATTTGTAAAAGTTTAGAAACCACCTCTCTTGATACCACAAGAGATGAACCTACACCTCCTTTGAGTCTTCACAAAGGATGAACACCTCCTCCGAATACTTCACGAAGGATGATTCTCTTCCGAACACCTCCTTAGACACACCAAGGATGAACCGGCTATTTCCTTTGTCACCGTAGCAGCACTTCACCAGCTCCACAGACAAGAGTTTCACAAGCCGAATAAGAGCACACAAGTCTCAATGATTTATGAGTACTAGAGCACAAGGGAAGAGTTGTTGTTTGAGATCAACAGAGAGCCAATTTATAGACTCAGCCTAATACCCTTCCATTCTTCGAAAACGGGCCATCTAACGCATTTAATCAATTAACATAAATATTAATCGATTAATAATGAGTACAACGGCTAGTTTTTCAAATCTGAAACCCCAACGGCTAGTTTTTCAAATCTGAAACCTCCCAACGACTAGTGTTAATCGATTATTCTCAGGAATAATCGATTAACTAATCGATTATTAATAGCCTTAATCGATTATTACAGGGGTGATTGGGTTTTCAGTGCCAGCCTCGTTTTAATCAATTAACACTAGGTTTAATCGATTAAAACAGCTTGTGGATGATTCTTAACAGTAAATAAATCAAATATAAATTACAAGAATCAACCCTAATACTTATTTGAGCACTACCACTCTGATTATTATAAAAGCTTTATAAATTACAGAAATCTTCAATTTGTCTCTATGGATCTTGACTTGTGCAAATCTATTCATCATCAAAACTTCATCTTTGATTTTTGCTAACAAAGAGGATTTCATGCTTTTGAATATGAGGAAGGTCCATGGCACCAAGACAAGAAAAACAACATAAACTAAATCCTGATGCCAGCACAAATAATTTACAGCAACACGAAAAGGAAAAGAAAAACAATAAAATAAAATTTAAGCTTTATCATGTACCATATTCACTACTTGACGGCAACACTTATTCGACCTCAAACTATTTCTGACAAAATTTGCAGATTATTAAATTTTACCATTTGGCTCCAACAAAAAATACCAAATATTTTTCACGTTAATGAATAAAGAAGAATTTCTCCATGCCATCCCTTCACATCAAGCCCCCAGAAACAAGGAAAAGAGGAAGAAAGATCAAGTTCATAGTACAAAAACAGGAAAATTTATTGAAACAATGAGCTTGTTTATTTCCAATCTCTCTCTCTCTCTCCATCTATCTATCTATCTCTCTCTCTCTCTCACACACACACAGAGTGAAGTTTCAATGACAGTGGCAGACAGTAATGATAATACTCAATGTAAGAGTGTAATTGACAAAAATCAACACTAAGAAAAAGGGCGCATTCTTGCACGAGTTCACATTCAGTGATGCTCTCGCCTATTTTGAACGTGAGTAAAAATCAAAATCAAAATCAAAACTTTCCCCTAGAATTCCATTTGGGCATTCTTCATTTGATTTGTTTTGCAAAACAAACAAAACCCAGAAGAGAGAAAAACACGTAGAACAAAAAATCCGCATGAGACACGTGAAATGAAATAAAAAGAAAAAAAACAGAAAAAGGAAAGGAAAAAAAGCACTTACGAATAGAGAGTGAAGGAGCTGAGAATGCAGCTATGGAAACGAAGAAGGAGAAAGAGAAAGAGAGATGGTGAAATAGGAGAGAAGAGAGAAAATGGTGAAGGAAGAATGAGTGTTGAAAGGAAAGGAAGAAAAGGAAGTGGTTGGAAATTCGGATGGTAGAGAAGAGAAGGGAAGATGAATGCTCTTTCATGGCTCACGTTTCGGTCTAGTCAAAGAAACCGGTTCCTTCTCTCTCTTTTTTCTTTTCTTCAAACTTTTCTTTTTCTCTTCTCTTTTTTCTTTCAATTTCCGAATTTTGCAATCAAATATGAAGAGCCATATTATCATTTGGTATTGATATTATAATTTAATCATAAATTACTATATATTATAAATTTGTTAGTGTTTTTGTATAATAACTAATAATGAATTTTCATGTGTTGGTAATATAACAACCATTTTTTAACTAATAATCTTTTACATTTTTTTAACAAGTCAATACAACTAACTTTGTATTCATCCATTTTTGACTCATCTCATTCATTACAAGTAGTTTATTTCTTGTTATAAACAAAGTAATAAACTATCTAATTATAAGTTATATTTTATTCTTTTAAATCAATGACACTTATTTACAACTTTTCTATTCATTATTCCTTTCATTTTTAACCTCTCACTTTTTTAACATTTAACCAATTATGTATAACTTTTTACTATTATGTGGACGAATAAAATAAATTAAAAAAAATGAATATAGACTCTTAACTAAATTTATTGAATTGGAATTACGTAATAAATTATCTAATAAGTATAAAATAATGTTATAATGTCTTTTATTGGTAACTTAATTATTATTTAGTTATTATAATTTTATTGATTTTGAAAAAAAATTAAATAATTTTATATTAAAAGGTCAAAATAATATGCAATGGTAGATTATTTTATTTCAGTGACGCTTAGTAAAATAAATGTAAAATTAATTTAAATTAGTTTAAAAGCGTAATTTAATTATCAAAAGCCTCCATCAAGAAGAAGAAAACTTAAAAGGCAAACATTTTAAAAGCCTTCAACAAATAAACATTCAAAAATTGACTTGCCAAACATCACCACAAATTACCATCACTACTTTTAAACAGAAAGAGAAGGATTACTCCTTCAGTAAAGGATTTTGTGGTAAAAATTAATACATAACAAAGTAACATGGGCGTCACTGTTGCTTAACTTCAGCTTTCTTCTTCTGCCACAAGCGATCTAGGGCACTGTCGGCATCACCCTGGATATTAAGAGCAAGAAATGCTTCTTAGTAAATAGGTAAAATATCATAAATGAAACAAAAAAGAGTTTCAATACAAAAACTGGGACCTAAACACAAATAGCAAACACAATATTCCACGTATTCATAAAATGAAAAGCAAGCTCCACATTGATAAATCAAAATCACAATTCATCATATTGCACTGCATTAATTTCATTATCTTTAGACCAACAATGAAACGAGAAAAATATATACTAATGATCTGTTTGTCAGGATTTTTACGGCTGACCACACAGATGCATGTATACGGGAAACAAATTCTAATTGTTTTATATTTTCAAGAATTAACAACGCCAATGTATGATATTTACAGAGAAAGAAAGAAAAACCAATATTCTAATAGAGAAAAATGAAGGGGAAATAAAAGAAGAAAATAGTTAATAACTCAGCTTGAAGCTACATTAAATACTATTTACAAGAACATCCAATGCCTTCAAATAAATTGATATCAACCGCTGAAACAGAAACTCTATCGACCCAGCAAATTAGTGAACAACAAACCAATTCTTAACGCTGAATTTAAGCAAGTAATTTTTCTAAATAAAAAAGGAAACCATTTGTTATACATTCAATTCGAAGCATATAAACATTTATTTTCTCTACTAAAGAGATTCATTATGAGGCACATAAAATCAACCCCAATAATTTCGCAAAACAAACCCTAATTTACAATACACATCCAGTAATCACAGAACTAATGCAATAAACCAAAAAAAAAAAGTACATAGCAAAAAATACAAAACACTTCTACCCACTGGCATAACCTAAAAAATAAGTAAGTCACAGTTCACATATAAATATTAATAAATAGAATAATAATAATAATAATAATAATAATAAATTAATTCCAAAAGATATGAAAATGGAGACCTGAGCACGGATGAAGCCGCAAAGGGCAAAGGTGGAGAATTGACCATTGTAGATACCATTCTCATCCACAAGACCAATGTTAATCTGAACCGAAGCATGGTTCTTCGCAGTAATCAACCTGTTTGTAGCAGAACTGCACCATATTCACAAAAATCGATATAAGTTCCCAAATTCAACAAACAAACAGATAAATCACTTTTAAAAGGAAATCCCAAAAACAATTAATGGAAAGAATAGAAAAATGACACATACCACTTCCTAGGAATGTAAAGCTCGGTGATCTGTCCTTCCTCGTTCTGCATCTTTGGTTGAACCTTAGAAAGATAGTAACAACAAGGATTACATGAAATTTTCAAAGAATCAAGAAAGAACAGAAACACATAAGAGAGGAAGCACACCAGAGAAGAAGACGAACGAAGAGGAGTGCGGTAGAGAAAGAACTAGGAGGGACACGATTGTTATAAATCCCAAAACTCTAGTCTTCTTCTCTTGGGCTGGGCTTTCTTCGAAAGCCCGAATTTAACAAAGGACACTAAAATATGTTTTTTTTTCTACTCTCTAAATCAATTTTTTGTATTTAAAATTTTCTAAAAGAAAATGGAGAATTTCAACCTTCATCGCGATACATAGTTACTTTAGTCTTTATAAAAATGAAAAATGAAAAATACTATTAATATGTAAAAAAATATATATAATAATTTATTTCAAAATATTATAGCTTTATAATGAAATAATTTCTAATTTATTGTCAAATGCATCCCTAAAATTCTATTTTAATAACAAAATAATTTATTAACTTTAACCACGGAAGATAATTATGTGATTTTTGACAGGTTCTAAAATTAGAATTTTTTTTCAAAACTAAATTGATATATTTTCACATTATGTGAAAATGAGTTATTTGCACTAAAAAATATAAATAAAATATTCACTCATTCACAATTTTTTACCTACATCATTTTATATAATTGTGTTTAAGAACGGTAGTGTTTATTTATTCCATAAAAGTTCCACTGTATCAAAACCATTAATTTTTTTTGTTGCCACTTACTAATAGAAGAGAATACTGACTAATTAAATGGAAAAAACATAATTGAAAATTTTGTGCGAAAATACATACTTAAATGTGTCATGAAACCCAAATGAAAAAAAAAAAGCATGCATTAATTTTCAATACTATTTTATAGAAACTTAAATTAGTGTCTTTTATGTAAAATTGAGAAAAACATAATGAAAGGGAAATATCACATCAAACAACAAAGAATATTCATATTTTTTTTATTTCACCTGTCATATATATATATATATAATATATATAATATATATATATATATATATATATATATTATATATATATATATATATATATTTTTGTTGGATAACCTATAAATGTAATCCTATTGTAAAATAATACTTTACAATAAGTAAGTAATATAATGAGAAAAAAAAAATCACCAATATTTATTCCTAGATGTCGGAACTTTCCATATTCCTAAATTTACAGTTCATAATTTTGAAATTCAACAAAACTTATCAAAATAATACTTAACTCACATAATGAATGAGAATTTTTTCTGTTATGATATTTATCCTATTTTATCATCATTATAGTGTGTGAAGGGTACCCTATTCATCATGATTATATTATGTCTAGGATTACCTTATTTATCATGATTATATTGTGTTTAGGGTTACTCTATTTATCATGTATTTGTGTATCAATTTATTCTTATAAATAAAAGATTGTGAGATGATCAATCAAGTCCTCTAGAATTATTTTGCAGTTTCAATTTTAAGTTTTTCAATCTCAATAACTGTGTCTCTATATTACTTGGTAGAAAAAACTTGTATTATATTTTCTTATTTCTTAATTTAATTGAATTTTTTTAATTGTTCTATAATAAATGAAATTATGAAAACTTTTAAAATTTAAAAATAAAATAGTAAAAATAATTAATGTTTTACAATAATATCTAAAATTTATTTATTAATTTAAATAATTTTTAAATGTAATTTTAAAAAAATTATTATGTTATTTGATAATAAAAGTTAAAAATGTAAATACTGATTTAAATTAATGATTTCAGTGTATTTATAATTAAATATATTTATTAATTTAATTACGTAAACTATGAAATAACATATATACGTTTAAAAAATTAAATTTATTATAATATCTTGTTTGTAATAACCAACGGATGTAAACAATAAATTTTTTTTTCTAAAGTATTAATATTATTTTAAAATTCAGTAAATGTATTTAATTTTTGTTTAATGTTATTTGTTAAATTTATTTCATTGAAACAAAATAATAACAGACCATTTAAAATTAAAAATAAACTGTTCGTAACTGAAAAATAAATAATATAATAATATAAATTATTAAAATTTTACAAAAGTTTTAATTATAATAATAATTTCAATAAATTTATTAAGTTAATTTTGTAATATATGAATTGATATATTAAATTAAATTGTGATGTGGCATGTTATCGTAATTTTTGTTTTTCTTTCTTTAAATAATAGAGTACTTTCGAAAATATATGACATTTTTTATGTAACGAAATTTAGTTATATAAAATTAATGATATTTAAATTTTTTTAATAATGATATGATGAGCTAAAAAAAATATAACATGCAGAGGAAAGCTACACCTCAATTTAACTTGATTTCTATGTTATATTATATATGACGTTGGATGTTTTTACTAATTTCTAATGTCAAATGTTTATATTAAATTCAAAATTGATTTCAAATAAAATTTATTGACTCAATTAATATATTTTAATGATCTATACTCAAAACATTTTTGATATCTCATTAATCAGAATTGAATACAATTTCTCAACATCATATTCACAAAACATTCTACTTTACTAAACCAGTATATCACAAATATGTTTGTTTGTACTTAACAATCTTCCCTTTAAAGGAAGGACTATGACTCTCCATCTCTTCTATCATGAAAGTCTTTTCTTATCCTCGAGTACACCATGGTCAACATTTCACTTTGCTCTTTTTCAAAATCCATGACCCCTCACTGAGCATCTCTTGCTCTCCCACTCTCATGATACATCTGACTATTTGCCATCGGCCACCTGCCGAGGCTTTACCTTACCATGGAGGGACATACTCGTCTGAGTCTGGTCACCAGACCTGAACCTGGCTCTGAATATGCATATAGGATCTTTATTTATAATAGAAGAAATATGGGTCAAGCCCAAAATACAAATAAGTAATAATAACAAACAAACTAAAGATAAAAGATAAATATAAAATAAAGGTAATATATTTAACACTCCCCGTCAAGCTAGTGCATACAAATCATATGTATCAAGCTTGTTACTAATATAATACATAAAGACTTAGTGAAAATATTTGTTTCTGCATTCGAGTGACACCAAATTGCTAATGATTTGCAACGGCATAAAAGAGGAAATACTAACCCAGAAGACTCTCCTTGAGTAACAAATCTGGGAGGTTGCTCCATGTAAATCTCTTCTTGCAAATCGCCATTGAGGAATGCCACTACTGGATAAAGAGGTAATTGTTGGAGAGCCACCACGGCAATAAATAAACTAACAAGAACCATCTTTTCCATGAAAAACAAAACATATATATGGACGGGTCAACGCAATGGTGACAAAAAAATGAGGTCAGAAGAGACACCAGCGAAAGAAGCCATGGATGAACAAGAGAGAGAAACCATAAAAAAATCCAAAATTCTCCAATCAAGGCATCTTAAAAAGGAAAAGAGCAACCTCGATGCTCTGAATAGCTGCCTGGCAGAATGTGCGATGTTGAACTTGAAAGAGGAAAACAAGCGACCTTGACTCTCTAAATTGCTACTAGACATGCCACCATGCACGATGAAAAAAGGGAGTAGATCCACAATTTTAAAAGGCTCTAAGAGCACGTAGGAGCTCCGATGAAGGCGTCGTTAATGACATGGTGGTCGCCTGACTGAGATTATCAAAACCATGTGATCGTTAGTCGAAACTTGAACTCTGATAGTGGCAACGATAGACGAAGGCGCTGGCACCGGCAGTAGATGGCGTTATCACCGATAGCCACGGATATAGTAACAGAGGCACCAGAAACTTTTTCCTCAAAAGAACTAGGCTCTGATACCATGTTGAATATAGTGAAAAACTACATATGAGATTAATTTCCCTTGTGTTGAATATATATATAGAGTCCTCTATTTATAATAGAACAAATATGGGCCAAGCCCAAAATACAAATAAGAAATAATAACAAACTAACTAAAGATAAAAGATAAATATAAAATAAAGATAATATATCTAACAATACTAACTAAACATTACAAAATAAACAACCAAATCACTAGCTTCTCTTGGACTTTAGTTATGTCTCAACTAAGTTCCACCAACTTTATCTCACATACTCTACCTATATTAAAAAATTTAGATTAACTATTTGAACATATCATAGTGATCATAAACAAACAAATGTTCATCTTAAACTCTTTTGAGTTCCTTGTATTCACAAAAGGCACCACACATGCATGCAAAAACTCAAAATGACTTAACAAATGAACAAAATATAAACTTACTCTAATGGAGATTCTGATTGACTAAAATGATATACTTTACAATGTGATTCTTATGATGCACTTTGATATTCAAACATATAAAAATGGATGATTTAAAATGGTAAAACAAGATCGTCTAGAAAGACTAGACTGTCTAGAAACTCGTGTTTTGAAGTTTAACGTATAATATTTAACAAAATATTTTTTTTCAAAGAAGCACTTAATCGATTGTATTTGTTAAAGCATAACACTGAAAAAAAGTGTTTGTCAATACAATTATCTATCCAAAGTGTTGAATGAAATAATCATTTACAATGTTTTTTTAAATATAGCACTTTGTACTAAATACTGTCTAACAGACATGATTGACAAACAATGTATGATATAATGGAAACATTTAAGAAAACGCTAAAGCTCATGATTTAATATCCAAACGGTTTTTTAGCCAATAAGAGTCTAAATGAAACGAATAATCTTAGATATCAATATAACGTGCTAAACGATATGAACTGATATATGAATGTTTGATATCACAATTGCATCTGATGCATAAACTTAAAAAGCGTTAAACGCTATAGAGCATCTAATCAACATAGTGTCTGGACAAAAAAAAAATAAAGTGTCTAAATACAAGTTTCGCTACACAATATACAACTAAACATCTTTACAAGCAACTCAAAGTAGACTAGCATCAAATGATTATATCAAGCATCACGCCTAAGCGCTTAAATCATCCAACACATCAAATGCATAGGTCGTTTAATGGTTTGAATGAATGTACGTTTAAGTACTTTTTGTCTATTGTTTTGTGTTCTATTTTTCTGTGCAGATTGTCAGCTTTATTCAAAAGCCTACTCAGAATCAGAATAATGTTTAGAGACATAAGGATATTCAAAGAAAGTTTCATACATATTGTTGATAGGGGGAGCTTTACCCATATATATATATATATATATATATATATATATATATATATATATATATATATATATATATGTTTTCGATGATGAACAAAAGAAATATTTTTTGATTTCTTGCACGACAAACGACATAACAATTGCTTTATCATTATTATGTCTATGCTTGAAATGCTTGATACATGTATTTATTGTGTATAAATGAATCATAAGTTTAAACATATTGCACATTATATTTTTGGTAGAAATAATCGATTAAACATTATATATAATCCATTAAATTTCTCTAAATATCAATATATGTTTAACATGGGCAAATAGTTGTGTAGTAATCGATTACATTAGTTGTATAATCAATTAAAACATGTTGTTATGCCAACATGTGTTTGTTGAGTGCATTGATACGTTAGAAATGGAAATTGATTTGGAAACTTGCTTAAGTGTTGAACATAATCGATTTCATAAGTTTCATAATCGGTTAAATTGTTTGTCTTGTGAAAATCATTTTCATTTAAAGTCTTAAATTGCCTATAACGGTCATATTAATTGATTGTTGGCTTGTATAAAATTTTTAATAGATTGCATGCGTTGTTTAATTTGTTAAATCTGAAATAGATGTAAAATTGTTAAAGTAGAAGGAAAAGCTTAACAGATTACATTAATTGCGTAATTGATTAAAGTGCATCAGGATTTCAAAATCCTATAAATAATTGTCTTGCGCGTTGTTTCAATAACAATTCTATGAACTTTCAATTTCATAACTAACTTGTTGATTAGGTATTGGTTGAAGGAACGTCTAAGAACAATCTTGGAGAATCAATATCATATTTGGGTTAAATCATCAAGATTCTTACAAGAAAGCTGAGTTGAAAGAGTTTTGATCATATCTGCACTACTAGTGTATTCCTTGAAGATCAGTTTCTACATTTACAATCAAGTGGATTGTGTTCCTGTGCAGGTTATCTAGGAGGAGAGAATTGTGGTGTTCTTCATTGAGAGTTGGGATTGCTCTCAATGTGTTTAGGGAGTTGGGATTGCTCTATGTTTTGGTAAGATTGTGAGGTGTTCACATCTTGTTACTATAAGTGATATTGAGTGAGTAAGGAGAGTACATTGAGAGAGAATATCTTTGTATTCTTACTTGTATACTCTATCATTATAGAGAATATCTATGTATTCTTACTTGTATAGTCTATCTTCAGATAATTTTTTGTGCTTATAAATTTTAGGAGTCACTTAATGCACTCGTCTTGAAATTATTATAATAACTACCGGAACTCTTTAAGTGTATATTAAAGGACCATTAGTTAGAGTTTAGGATAAATAAGAAAAAATTTGTTGTGTTCTTTTTATACCCAATCGACCAAACATTAGATGATTTATTACTTTATTTAATCACTTTCTGAATTTAACTTGTCACTTCACTAGTTAACTTACCTCCTTAATTCAATGAAAGTTTTCAAATCATCTTCGTCTTTATTAACTTAATAAATGAAATTATTAAAATTGTAACATGAAATACTAGATATTTTATATATTTGATTTACATGTTAATATAAGTAGATAAATAAAATAGATAGTATAAGGGATAACAAAAAAATTCAAATTGCTTCTCATTAACGTGATATTAAAAAATGTAATATGTATGCCTTTCAACAAAAAATATGACTAAAGTCATAAGTATAATTACAAAGTTTACATTATAATTACTTTCGAAACTAAAAAACAAATAGAAAAGTTTGTGATATTTTAGTTGTGAAACTTTTTATGGAGTTCACATGAATACATTAGGTAGGTTGGTGTGGTTGTCAATATCTTATTCTTCTTTAACCATAATCAATTGAACTCATTTTAAGAACAAACTACCTAATAATAAAAGCAAGTAAATAAAAAATATATATTTTCTCCTCTTTGTGATGTTTGAAAAAAGATACTTAAGGAAACCAAATAACCAATTTTAAAAAGTGAAAAAACTAATTAGTGGATCAACATAGTCCCAATCTAAAAATTATTTTATTTTATTTTAAAAAAGTAAATAGTCTTTTTGAGAAGAAAAGAAAAAAGTGTGGATTATATAGCTAATGCAATAATTCTTTTATAGTACCAAAAGTAAATTAGTATTAAAAAAGTTGAAAAATAATAAATAATTATAAAAAATTAAATAAAATTATATATTCACACCATGATAACAAAAAGTAAATAACTAGAAATAGATAGGCAAAAATAATTTACTAACAATTAAATAATCACTAATCCCAAAATCTATATCGTAAGTTCGAAAGAGTAGAAAATGTCAACAAAAAAATTAAAAATAAAACGTCAACAAAATAATTTAAAATATCAAAATGAATTTTCACTTGTGAGTCAAGATTTTGAATTAACTTTTAACTCAATTAACCTATAAATTAAATTAACTTATTTTTAACTCAATTTATAATAAGCTAATAAGTAGTAGAGTTAGCTCATTTTAAAATTCCTAAAAATAATTATCTGTATGGATGCAATAAAAGTGGTAGAACCAAAGGATTGAGAATCCTAAACATTCGAATTAAATTGATGATATTACAGAGGAAAATGAATAAAAATATATTTCATTAAACTAATCATTTTAGTGGTTGACCATATAATCAGAATAATGATTAATGGTGCGAACAGTTTTTTTAAGCAATAATCACACTTGAATAATCACCTACAATCATCACTACTTTAGCAAGTGTGACAACGATCATCTACTTGTAAATTTTACAAGATTGACGAATCAATCACAACACATCATATAATACTCATTATTGCAAAAGATAAGAATTTTTGGATACTACAAAAATTACAAAAACACACAAAAGACTATATTTTTTACGGTTATGTTCTTAATATGAAATGTTTACTAATTTACTTAACAATTAATTTTTTAACAATACAATTAATATTTTTACTAAATTCTTTATTTTTTAATTATATTCTGCCATCCAGATATAAAGCTTTTTCTATAAAATTTTAACATAAAAATAATTTTTCGAAAATTTAACAAGAAAAGTCTTCACGTAAAAGCCCATCCACACAATTCTACATGGCCATGGACCTCAAGGGTGGTAGGACCACGTCCATGCCTCTTTTTCTTTTTCGACTTCATTGATAGTTATTCTTAACCATATTAATAATAATACTAATATATTATTATTATTATTATTATTATATCCACACACATAATGAAGCCGAAATAGTTGCGAAATTTAATGAAATGGTAGAAACATGTCCACTTGTTACACTCACAACTTCATCCAATTTTCAATATCCAAACGAAGTCTTTCAATTTGTTCTCATCTATCTCTCTCGCATCCCTTTTTCTAGAGAAAGCATTACACCCACACTTTTAACATATTATTAGTATTTATCCTTTTAGATTGGTTTTCTGATTTTACATGTCAGCAAAAAATAAACTCAAAAAATAAAATACAACGAAGTGTTGTTACATAGAAAGAATTATATATATTTGTAGTTTTTAAATTTGGACATAAAATTAAAATTTATTATTATTTTAAATTTGATACAGGTTTCTAATTTTTAAAAATAAATAAATACAAGAACAGTAAAATTTAACATCTAACTTTTTCTCCTATAAACGATGAATTACTTAAATAATTGTTATCTAATCCAAGGTAAGATTTAGGACAGCGTGTATTATAATATTATTTATTTTTGTTTTCATGGTTTAGAAGGTAGTTTATTAGTGGTTCAAATAAAAGGCTGAGAGGAATCCTTTTCCTTGTCCGCTAGGGACACGTGAAGCATCTCGTTTCTCTCTTTAGTGTGCGCAAAACGCTGTGCCTGCAGCTGCTCCTGTTCCTGCTCTGCTTAACTTTGGCACTTACCATCTCAACAAACATTTCTTCTCTCTTCTTCTATTTGCTCCTCACATTAATGCTTTTGCATTCCAACCAATCATTTTCCTCTGTACATATATAACCCATCGCTTTCTCTCTCAGTTCATTCATTGCTGTAAAACTGCGAGGTCATGCTAGTCCCCGCAACTTCTACCAGCGGTTCCGCGCGATTCTTGATCGCCAAACCTTCTTCCATCGGCGACTAACTGCAATGCGCCGCTCATCGCTTCGTCCATGGCTTTCTCCGTTTCACTTCGCCCTACCACTTCTCCATCTCACTCACAGGTTCTTCTCCTCAATTAGCTTCCTTCTTTTTGTCGATTCTTTTGATTTCACCTAAATAAAGTGTTTCAGAATCAGAATTTTTTGGTTTCTTCTAATTAACGGTTTTAGTAATTTCGTTGTGGTTCGATTTATTGAGATCTGTTAAACGAGTTTGTTTTGGAAAATCGGACTTGAATGTGACGTTGAACGGTTTTGTTGTGTAGCTGTTTTGCTCTGTTAGGTTCAATAGTAGGCGTCGTGGTAATCGATTAGGTTTCGAGTCGGACGGCGGGAGAAGATGTCGTCGTTTACGGAACAGTGTTGGTGTTCGCGTTAGGTCGGTGTTGAACGATAATAGGCCTAGCGTGAACGATTATGGAGCGGCGGAGTCTGCTAGGGTTTTGTTCGAGAGGTTGTTCGACCCGACGCAGAGCCGGTTTAGCGGAGAGGAGCCGGATCTTCGGATTCTGGAGTCGGATCTCGAGGCGGCGCTGGCGGCGCTGAAGAAGAAGGAGGATCACTTGATGGAAGCGGAGCGGACGGTGTTGTTGGAGAATAGTAAGTTGAAGCACACGAAGGAGGAGTTGGAGCGGCAAGAGAGTGAGATTGAGGCTGCTAAGGTTAGGTATGAGAAGCTCCTGGAGGAGATGAAAGACACTACTGATAAATTGGTTGCTCAGGCGAGCCAGGTTGAGGAGCTGAAGCTTAAGGTTAGAGATCGGGATCACGAGATTGACGCGGTTCAGTATAGTTTGAGGTTGAAAGAGGAGGAAGTGGAGAAAATGAGGGTTGAACTGGAGGTGAAGAGTCAGGAGGCAGCAGTTCTTGGCTCTGAGCTTAGAGAGAAAGGGAAGCTTTTGGATGAAGCTAATGAAATTATGAATAAACAGAGGGCTGAGCTTGAGGAGTTGAAGAAAGGGGTTGGAGAGAAGGAGGAGGAGATTGAGGTCATTCTGGAGCAGAGGGAGGTTGAGAGGGAGAAACTGAAGGTTGCTGAGGCCAATTTAGAGAAGCAGGCAATGGATTGGTTGTTGGCGCAGGAGGAGCTTAAGAGGCTGGGAGAGGATGCTGCCAGGCACGCTGAGGAGAGTAATCAAACTTTGGATGATTTCAGAAGGGTGAAGAAGCTTCTGAATGATGTGAGGTCTGAATTGGTTTCTTCTCAGCAAGCGTTGGCATCTTCTAGAAGCAAAATGGAAGAGCAAGAGCGGTTGTTGGAACAGCAGCTGTTTGAGCTTTCCGAGCAGAGGGCAAGTGTTATGTCATACATGGAAAATCTAAAGAATGCACAGACAGAAGTGGAGAGTGAAAGAACAAAACTCAGGGTTGCTGAGGCTAGGAACAAAGAGCTTGAACGAGATCTGAAGATGGAAAAGGAGCTTATTAATGGGTTAGAGGAGGAGTTGAAGAAAGAGAGAACTTCTTTAGCACAGGCAGTCACGGAAATGGATTTGCTCCAACAGGAACTGGGGAAAAAAAGTGCTGAATTTAGAGAAACAAGTGCCGTTCTTCAGGTCAAAGAATCAGAGCTCGTTGATGCTAAACTAGAAATCCAGCGTTTGAAATCTGAGAAAGCTTCCCTTCAGGGTATTTTGGAGGAGAAAGACGTGGAGCTTTCCAATGCTAGAAACATGATGGTGGAAGCTAACCAGGAAATATCTGATCTTAAGATGCTTATGAACAACAAAGAAACCCAGCTTATTGAAGCAACCAATATGCTAAGGGAGAAAGATGAGCATGTGAAGAAAATCCAGAGCGAGTTGAATGATACAAATCAGAAGGCTTTCGAAGCTGAAACAGTGGTTGAAAGAATTTTAGATCTTACAAACAAACTGGTTACTTCGATTAAGGATGAAGACACGAACTCATCGAGCCCACTGCTAGATGGAATGGGTAATCAACTACTTGAGGGACTATCGGAGGAACCTGCTATTGAAATGAGATGGCAACAAAAAAGACTTGAGAAAGAGCTTGAGTTGGCCAAGGAAAACTTAAAAAAAAAGGAGATGGAGGTTCTTGCTGCACAGAGAGCTCTAACAATAAAAGATGGGGAGCTGAAAATGACTCTTTCAAGATTGGATGCAAAAGAGGAAGAGTTGAAAAAAGTAAGGGAAGAGGTGACAGAAGATTCCAATGATCTGAAAAGGCTGTATGCTTTGGCACAGGAGAAAATTGGTGAGGTAAGCTTAGGAGATTTGGCAATTGAGAAACTTCAGCTTGAGGCAGCTCAGCTTGAAGTTGAAGCTGCCACCAATGCACTGGAAAAGCTTGCCGAAATGAGTAGTGAACTTGTGAATAAGGCAATCCTGAGTGTTGAAGCTGATAACTGTATCAGTCTTGTGCCAATTGATGACAAAGCCTCCAATTCGATCCCAGATACCAGTAAATCTGACTGTTTCTCTGAGGTGAAAGCAGGAGTGGCTCGACTCTCAGCTTTGTCTGAGCAGCTTGTGATGGAGGCAGGTATTGCTCCTGCAAACTAAGGAAATGAAGAAGGTTCTGAAGATGTCTTATTTAGATATCGGTGACCAAAGCCAAAGTTAACTTGTCTTTCGGGGTGTGATAAAAAATATTCCCTTAGTTTGCAACTTATGTACTATGTACAGATAGCGACCACGTCTGTTTTTGGTACTTCAATCTTCAATGATTTTGTTTTTGTACAAGCCACATTCAGATTGTATTTGTTTTATAGACAAGATAAATACAATGGAAAGATTTTGTATTGCCGCTTTTCCCTAATCCTTTCTTATATTAAATTAAATCAAATTTCTACGATGAAATCCAAGCCCCTCTCCTTTAACCTTCAAGATTGAGTGAAAGAGTGGAATAACTTTCCATGTGCCGTCGTAAGTAATTTTTTTTTTCCTTATGACAGTTTGAGTTTGAATGATTAATAGACAAAAAAAACTGTATGTTGCATTCATTTATACACTTAAGCGATTTACATGGATGACAAGCATTGTAAAACAAGCAAGAGTTATTATCAGACTGCAAAAGTAGATTGAAGCATGTATTTCAGAGAACAATTCAATATTTATGATCTCTGAACTGCCTACTTTCTCTAACGCCGCTCTAGAATACACACGTTATAAGATGGACGCATACAAACCATTGTATTACTACGCCCAATCACTTCCGGGCAAGACGTAAATTTATTCTTATTTTATTTTTAATTATGAAAAATGCTGACTTATTTTATTCATCATTTTCTTTTACACTTATTACGAGTTTTAAACGTTGAAAAGAAAAGAAAAATAGACGAATATTTTATATTATAGAAGTGAAGCAAAAATTTAAGAACAGAAAACTTAATTACTCATTTATGTTTTGTTTCAGTGAGAATTTGAAAATTGCAACTATTGTTACGCAACTCTTGTTTTTGAACCCTTTTTTTCGTACATATCAATTTTTTAATATTTAAGATTACGTATGCTTTTGTTTTTAAACTATAAGGTGGATTTGGTTTTTATTCTTGTTTTAATATTTGATCTTGTTAGCTCCTCACACTTTAAATATATTTATATTTAAAAAATATATGAATATAATCATTCTTGTTATCTATTTTTTTCAAGACAAATGACTAACGGAATCATTTAACTTTTTAAGATGTTGACAGAAAAAAACTTATAAACTATATCTAAAGTGATTTTTTTTTTATCATTTAAAAAAGTGTTAAAGTTATGAGTATTCCTAGTTGGATCTTTTTTAATAAAAAATGTTATATGAATCAAACATAAATTCAAATATATTTCAATTTACATAATTTTTAACTTAATATAAAACCTGAATAAAATAAACTTATTTTAGATCAATTTTTACAATTTTTGTTATTATATAGGTTAAACGTTTTATAAGAAACTTGTTATCATATTTATATTTTTAACTTTTTTTAATTTATAAATAAATTACAAAAATTAAATAATTAAAAATTAAAATATATTTTTTAATTTTATTAAATAAATATACTATATTATGTTATAACTATGCAGTAAAACAATTTTTAAGATTGATATCTGTGTATGCATATCAAGATGGAATGTACATCGTGTTTTGAATTAGACATTCCACTATTAATTTTTTTTTCAAATATTCAAATTTTATTATTAAAATTTTAATTTCATGAATTTTGCCACTAAATTTTTAATTTCACATATATTATTACTAAACATTTAACTCCATAAATTTAACTATCATGCTTTCAATTACTTTAGTTTTATCTATACATTTTATCTTTTTATCTATAAATTTAAAGTGGATTTGAAGTGAAATAATAATAATATTTCATTTAGTAGGATCCAGGAAAAAGAAGTAAATATGTTCAGTAGTTTTAGACCAAACTAGTATTACTAAAAAGTATATATACTTTTACAAATATTTTCATAATTTTTACTTTTATAAATTATTTTAAAAATCATTTTTTAAAATTGCTAGTTAACCAACTATTAAGTCCAATTATAATAAAAACAAATATTATTTTTTATTTTCTTTTACATAATATTTAAACTAACTTTTATTAGATTCAAGTTGTAACACCCTTAATAAAAACAAAATATATAACACTAGGTTTTGCAAAGTTCAAACATTCTTCTTCTTTTAACTCTATTAATATCATCACATCAAGTAAATATAAGTAAAAGAACGATTTCGTCTCTAACTTCTATATAATAAGAACCTCAAGGAGACTTTCGTCTCTAACTCCTATATAATATACGGTTGACACGTGTCCTCCAAATCTTCGAAAAGTTATTGGCACATGTCATGCATACATGTTTTTGAATTTCGTATACATATATAATTAATGAGTTGCACAACAATTTTATATTTTGTGTGTAATATTCAGTTTATACTTCTTATGTTAAATAATTTACTCAAACTTCTTTATAACTTTGTACGGTACAGTCGTGATACTTTTTAGGAATTAACACGTAATAATATATCTTTTTTAATTAAATTATGCAAATTAATTATTTGGGATAATAAAATTTGTTTCGGACAAAATACATTTTTACACTTTATTATCGATTGGGAATGTTGTCAAAGTTATTTCAATGCTTAAATCAATAATTAATCCAAACAAGATCAGAACAAAATCTTAAATTCACAATAAATACGATCACCTACCTCTTACTTTGTTTTACTTCTATTTATAATTTTTGAGATGAGCATAAAATTAATAGAATCTTAATCATGTCCAATCTCAGTCCATTATACTAATTAGTGTTTATCCTTAATCTTAATTCTTAGTGTCTCTTAAGAAGTACTTTACTCTTTAGACTGCATGTTCACCCTCTACTCATATCTAACCGGATGACCTTCATTTTTGTCTTGTCTGAATTTTGGAGTTTAAGCATACGATGTCAATCACTCATCTTTTGTAATATGATCGTATAATACAAAAATAAAAAAGAATATAACTTAATTAATTTTAATTATATTAAATTAAGACATTCTTATTATTACATGCATCACACAAAATACATAGAGATCTATGTCACCGACACAAACTTTTCCATACAATAAGAGAAAACTTGATCTCAAACTTTTTGTGTTTTAACCAATGCGTCTCTTTATAATTAGCATTTTTTTTTTATAATATGATATTCAAGGTTTGAATATATAAATTAATCGAAGCGTTAACTTTTATCATTGTTAATAAATCTGTTAATAATATCTTTATTATTTTAACATTTTTATCTCTAATAATTGATGATAATGTATAAAGTGTCATTATTTTTCTCTTTATAAAATAATTTATATTTCCATTTGTAATTGAGTATTGTATTAATATAATTAGGTGTACACTCTTATTTGGTTAGAGCCTTTTAGGAAAGGTATGTTAATTTTGTTTACTTTTTAAAACTAAAGATATAATAAGAAAAACAATAATTAATATAATCTTAAACTTTACAAACTATAGTTAAATAGAAACAAGATTTGAACAATAGTCGGACAATTAAAAAGGAAATTAATATTAGCTGTTAATTATTAGTTCAGTTCCATAAAAGTAATAATTATTAGTATATATATGTGTGTGAAAAATATACTAATGGAACCATTTAAAAGTCACCAATGGTAGAAGATATATCTATGCATATTTCAAGCACAAGAAATTTCCACCCTTGAGTTTGGAGATTAAGAAAATGGTTTATACATTTGGATAAATAGATTATGGATAATGGGTTAATGAAAATTTTGTATCAATGCTTCTTACTTTCCCACTTCCTATATATTCAAATATATTAAAAGACATTGTTTTGGTTTATTTCAGTGGTATTTCTCAATTACTAATTGGGTGATATGTATAATTAGTCTCTTTAGGAAGAAGTTCATCCATTATTTTAATAATTCAAGAAACTATAAATGATCTTTTTATAACTTTTGTAGTTCCTATAAGTATTTTAATTACCAATTAATGAAATACAAATAATTTCAATGGGAGAGAGAAAAATTTAATATATATTATTAAATCATCATTTATCAGCATTTAGTGTTTAAGAATATTTAATATCATATCAACTCTCCTACCTTTCTGATCTCTCTTTTGTTAAAGATGACACGGTTAAGTATTATGTTAATTTGAGAAGGATCATTTGTATTATGTTATTACGATTCATGTGTTATCCCATTTCAATAAAAAAAAATAAAAAAAAATCTATTACTTTCAGTAAAATCACTATCAAATTTTCCAAGTTAATCAATAATTTACTACATTAAATTTTATTTAAGATTTGATTTGTGATTTTTTGTTTTTATCCCTATAATTTCTCTCTCTTGTCTCCCCCATAAGATCACTCATGTCTATATGCCCTTTTTTTTTTCATAAACCTAAAAAAGTCTTATACAAAGAATAATAATTTCAAATTCCCTAATAACATCCTTTATACAAATATTTCTACCATATGTTCTTACAAATTTTCTAAGTTAGTATACTTTGAATGATAAGTATTAAATGTTTTTTATGGTTTCAAGATATAAACTGTATTTATCTTCTATTCAATACTTTCTATATAGTGGTAAAAATTTAATACTTTCTATATACACTGATAAAAATATTTAATACTTTTAATATAAAACATTAAAAAAATTGTTACAAAATTAAAAGTATTGCATTTATTAAATTATAAATACCTTATGACACATTACATGAAACACAGTTTGATATTGGAAAAGAAACGTAGGTAGCTATAGCAACATGTCTTTTGACCTGAACAGAGAGCTTGCTGTATTGGTCTTAAAGTATTTTCATGAGCAAAATTTGAAGGAAGCAGCACTGACGTATGTGTCTTTGTTTCTCTTTAACGTTGTATGTGTGTGTGATTGTTGTTTTGTGATGTTAATTTTGTGTTTGACAGGCTTGGTTGTGAAAGTGGGTTGTTCTTTGACATGAAGTATTTTGAGGAGATGGTGCTTAAGGGAAAGTGGGATGAGGCTGAGAACTATCTTTTAGGGTTCACCAAGGTCAAGGACAACGATTACTCAATCAAAATATACTTTGAAATCAGAAAACAGAAATACTTTGAGGCATTGGACAAGTAAGCTTTTTAATTTTATGATATTTTTAATTTTATTTTGTAAAGACGAAGTAGTCTATACCATTGATCCTTTTTAATTTTTATTTTTGATGTTCTAGGTGAAGAGGTGTGAGAGAAATCTCATATCAAATTAGAAACAAAAAATTATGAATCATACAATAGAAAAATAATATCTTAAAATGTAAACTCAATCACAAATAAGAATAAAAATAACCATAAACTTTTATACAAATTTTGTCATACAATTCTTTTGACAAAAATTATAAACTTACTTGTAATACCCATCTATAAGTTCTTTAATAAACATCCAAGAAACTTATGAAATTGTAATAGTAACTCTCAAATCAATTCTTTATTTTTATAATATTTTTTCACTATCATTTTTTGTATTTATTTTTTTATTACTCTGTATAAGACTTTGGTGATTAATTATAAGTGGGGAAAATCCCCACTTTACAAGACCCCACTATATACTAATATAATAAGAATAATTTATAAATAAATTTTAGAAAATAAAAACTTAGATGTAGATACAATTTGTGTTGTGTTCATAATACATTTTTGTTTAATGAATTTTTTTGTCATATAGATTTTCCAAGTGAAACTCCAAATTTGATTGTTAAACTCTATACAAGTTTGTTGAATTTTAAAGAGCTAAAATACTTAGTCATCCTCATAATATTGGTGAGAGAAAAACAATTTTGGTCACCAAATTTGATGATTGGAGAATTGAGAATGTTTGTTGAAGAAGATGGCTATCTATATTCTATGTAAAAGTGTTGATTTCATTTGATTTGTGTAGTAACGATCGTTACAAGGCCTTAGACATCCTCTTGAAGGATCTCAAAATCTTTGCACAAGGGAATGAAAAGTTGATCAAAGACCTTTGTCACCTTTTGGTAGTCGATAATATAAGGTAGACTTCAATTTCTGTGGTTATTCAATCATACATTGTTTGATATGCTTAACCTTATTTTAAAAGTAATTTGTTGGTCCTAAACAGGGAAATTAAACCAACATATCGAGATGCAATTTCTGCGAGGAAGAATCTGATATTTGAAATTAAGAAAATTATAATTCAACATCCTCTTTTAGCTGGTAAGCTAAAACTGCCAGACATCGAAATTCACAGACTGCGCCATCTTCTCAATCAAAGGTATATCAGTCTACAATCCTAGTTTCAAGTTTATATGTTTTCATATTTTCCTTCACTGCACATTTTCTTAGTTGTTCTGTCACATTCTGCATGCCCTTTACTTTGATTTCTGCATATTCATTTCAACCACACATCAAATTTATTTACGGTTCCATATTTGTTAGCTTAAAATGGCAGAAGCAACAAAGGCCTGATCAAGAACCTGACCTTTTAAGGGATCCTGACAGTAAATCTTCTGCATCTTCTATAACAAATTCAGGTATATATAATTTGATTGTATTGTGTTGAGAATACAAGTCCCACATTGGATAGATACAAAAAAAATAAATATAGATGAAAAACCTATTAATTTATTGTCTTAAGGTGTTGAGTAGAGAATGGTATCAATCTCTTAGGTTCATATCTCATTGATATTTATTAAAAAAATAATAAAATATAATACGTAATATATATATATATATATATATATATATATATATATATAAATTCTTAAAAATATAATAAATATATAAGTGTTATTGTATAAATTCAAATTAAAATTAATTTAATATAAAATCTTACAAATTATTATTATTGAAAAAAGTATTGATTTATATATTAAATATTTTATTGATAAGTATTGATAAAGTATTTTAAATTATCAAATATATATACTTGTTATACACAAATGTGTAATACAAGTTGAAGTATGTTATTTATCGCATGTTGTCCCAATCCCAAGTTTTTTTTTATATTTTAGTTTGGCCATTTAACTATTTGTTTTTGTGGAGCAGCTATGGAGTGGAAACTTTTAACTGGTAGAAGGCTAAGTATGGATTCAGAACAGGTTAGTAGGATGAAAGCTTTAGCCTATTGCTGCCTTTATTTATATTTTACTCAACATCTCATCATTTCCTTATTAAGAGAAACTGCAATGGAGTTTTGGGAGATGTGAAAAAGGTTTCAATTGAAGAATCCCGTAACAAATCAAAGCATTCATTTGATAATGGAAGATCATCTCAGTGGCAGTACTTGCAGCTCCCTAAGCATCCTGAAGTAAAAAGGGTATCTTATTTCTTTTCTTACAATGTTTGAATACAACACATGACATAATCTATTTCTAATAAATCTCCTTATGATTAACTAACTGTTGATGAAGCAGATTGTAAAACTGGCTTACAACAATTCGGGGAATTCAATTCTGGCATTGGCATCGAATGGTATTCATCTGGTTTGGCTCTGGCCACGCACTGGCTTTAACTTGGATGGCAAGGTAAATTCACTTTCTTTTATATGATTTTCTCTTTTCCTCTCTTATGATTTCTTCTTGTTTACCACTAAGTTTAGTCTTTTAGAAATTGATCTTTTTCATAATGATGCAATTATTTTGTAGGCTAGTGTTCAGGTTTGTCCTCAGTTGCAGCAACCAAAGGATGGGTTCCAAGTTATGATCAATGACCTTTCAACTGTAAAATGTTCAAACCCAGTTTCCTGTTTTGCATTATCAAAACAGGGTGGATATGTGATATCAACATCAGGGGGCATGATCTCCTTGTTCAACATGGTCTCCTATAAGGTAATACAAAAGTACAATGATACTTTAAGTTTACAATGGTATAATTTAACTTAATTTATGGCACACACTGCATAATTCAGACTCTGAGAACCATCATGTCTCCACCACCTATGGTAACATGCCTTGCTTTCTACCCTGAAGATAACAATATATTTGGTATTGGCTTTGATGACTCCAGCTTAAGTATATATAATGTTCGTGATGATCAGGTATATCTCTTTCTATCTTCTACAAAGATATGTTCCATTACATGTTTCAAAGAATATCGAAGCTGCTTTCTGTTTCCTTATCATACATTTATGTCAGGTTTTACAAAAGCTTGAGGGTCACTCTAAAAGAGTTACCACTCTTGCCTTCTCAAGCACTTCCAATGTTCTTATATCTGCTGATGCAAATGCTCAGGTTACTATTTAGTATTCTTTCCATCAATCATGCCAAACCTCAACACAACTACCTTTTAGATAGAAATCTAAGTACGAGTCTAATGTGACAGATCATTCTATGGAATACAAATGGGTGGAAAAAGCTGAAAGATAAAAGGTTGCAGATACAAGAAAACCACATGCTAGAATCTGAAACTCAGATTCAGTTGCATCCAGATCAAATGAAATTCCTTGTTGTATATTTTGGTCATGTTGCAATCTATGAAACAACAGAACTAAGATGTGTCAATGAGGTTCTTTATTCTTCTTCCCTTCACATATCATGAAAGTGATTTGTTTGTTTTAACTGGGTTAATTTGTTGTTTCCTTGGTGACAGTGGGTTCCAGAAATTCCACAGCTTATCTCTCAAGCAACCTTCTCATCAAATGGTCACATTGTGTATTCCATTTTGCTTGATGGGACAGTCACAATATTTGATGCAACAAATTTTGAAATTCATTGTAGGATTTCTACCTCCTCTTATCTTCCTCCAATTTCAAGGTATTCAATTTTAGACTTTAAATTTCTCACATTTTCATAGTAAAAATAAATTATTTGAATTCTCTCCTTATTATTATTATTACTACTACTAAATTTTAATTTATTATTGGTTGAAATAAAAACTTAACTAAATTTATGAGAAAAAGTGGGAACATGTGTGTATAGTTTAGTAGATTAGTAATGCACTCGGTTTGATTATTTCTATTAGTAGATTTCTTAGTAATAAAATATGTGAGATACAATTCATTTTATCATATCAGATAAACTTAATGAAGTGTATTACAAACAGGTATATAAATAACCCTGTAAAAAATAAAAGCTAGAAAAACATAACATAACAAAGCTAATTACAAATACTAGTAATATTAATACTAAATTCAATTTCTAGAAAATTTATGCTAATAATATGTTAATACCCTCTTCAAGTTGGACGATGAATGTTACAAAGACCTAATTTGGACGCAAAATTATAAAAAGTTGTATGATGAAGAGGTTTAGTCAACTCATTAGTAATGGAAGACGAAACTAAAAGAAAGTGAATGAGACCTTGTTGAATTTTCTCACGAACCACCTGACAATTGATCTCGATGTGTTTAGTATGCTCATGAAACATAGGATTATGAGCTAAATAAATGGTAAACTAATTGTGACAACAAACCGCAATAGGTCCTAATAAAACATAAAGATCACACAAAAGATAATGTAACCATTGAATCTTACACCGGAGACTAACTAATATTCAATATTCTGCTTTAAAAGATGAATGAGAGACCGTAGATTATTAGTATATTATTAACATAGATTTTCTAGAAATTGAATTATTGACTTTGTTATTTTCTGATTTTTCTCTATTACATGGTTATTTATACATCCTACTTGTAATATATTTAATTAAGTTTTTTTAATACGATAAGATGAATTTTATCACACATTTGATTACACATTTGATTACTAGTAGATGCTATTCTTTTATCTTTTCCTTTCTTACTATGAGGTTAGAATTATATACTAACTTTCACACTAGTTACTTAAATCTTTTTTTTTCTCCCCTCAAATGAAAACCCTATTTTGGTTCTTGTTTTCACCTTATCCACGCAATGAAGCTTGTGCTCAAATCCAAGAACAAGGTGAAATCCAAGAAAGAACCATAGTATTGCAATAATCCCAAGGTTCATGTAGAAGGCTGGTTGATGATGGTTCGAAGAGAGTGTCATCGACGAATTTAAGCTTGTTGTTGGATTTGAGGGCAAGCTTCATGACTTGAGCCTAAGTGTGATAATTTTTGTCATCCAACAAGGTGGAGACAAGAACGAGAGTAAAATTTTTATTGGAATGAAGAAAATAAGGATTTGAGGAATTAGTGTGAAAGTCAATATATAATTCTAAGGCCATAACAAGAGAGGAAAAGATCAAAGAATAATGGATGATACAATCTTAATAATTAAATATGTGTGATAAAATTCATCTTATCATATTACAAAAACTTAATTAAGTATATTACAAGCCAATATATAAATAACCATGTAAAGGAGAAAAACAAAAAATAACAAAACATAACAAAATCAGTTATAGATAAATAACTGTTACAATGAAATTTAGTTTCTAGAAAATTTATGCTAATACAAAATTCAGTTTCCAAAAAATTATGTTAGTAAGATTGAAGATAAACATGATAAATTATTAGGATTCTCATGTTAATAATAACTATAACCAAATAAAAAGGATAGCTATAAACTAATTAGAAATTGTCTCAAGTATATTTTTTTTAAAATAATCATTACAAAAAATAAGAATTTTTAGTATTCATGAGAACCTATTTAGCTTAACAAGTATTGAAAATATTGTACGTTCTACTTAAAATCATTATTTCTTGCCCCGGTTACAAAACTTTAACATTTATCACATAAAGAAGTATGTTGTCAATATCATATTTTCGACTAAAATATTGCATCTTGCAAGATAAATAGTGATAGTTTATGTATCACTTTATTTTTAAATAGTTTTCATTTAAAATATAATTTTCATGTTGTTATACAATTTATATTGTAGATAAGTTATATAAAATTAATCAAATAAGCTTGATAACGAAACACTTTGAAACAAAAGACACCCAATGATTTTATTAACCAGTCAATTGTGATTTGAAAAAGAAAAGTCAGAAACTCATTAAGATGGTTTAATTTTTTTATATATGAATTGAATTCATATCTTATTTGATAGATAACATGTCTTTATAATGAATTCTCTTTCGAAAAGATCTATCAATTTCTGAATGGCATATGTGGCATTTCCATTGAATTTAAATGATATATTGTTGTTTGTTGCAGCTTGAGCATCTACCCAATTTCCATTGCTGCACATCCACAGAAAGCAAACCAGTTTGTTGTGGGGCTGACAGATGGTAGTGTTTATGTGTTTGAGCCGCAGAAACCAGGAGGTGATTGGATAAAGAATCACTGATGAGGCACCTAAGGGATTCAAATGCATTCTTCATTGATGATGAAATGTTAGAAAACAATATTAACTTGTTTATGTATGTTGTATCAGTAGAAATTGTTACGAGTGATTATCTTCAAAGATACTGTGTACTAGCTTCTAATTCTCATATAATCGCCTCATATGGTTATCATTTCTTCTTGTTCTAAGTAAAATTTCATTGCTAGGTGTGTAATGGAAGTTACTGATATAAATCTCTAATCTCATTTAAGATGAAAATATATTTCACTGCTGAAAATTTGACTTTTATGGACTTGTTTAATGAAAAGTGTAGTTTGCACTATAATTATTGTATATAAAAAGTGATTGTTAGTCTATCCATCTACTAAATTATAATTTTATACAATTATTTATCTTAAATTTTGCTTAAATTAAACAATAATACTCTCATCAAATGATTTATATTTCATTATATTTTAAAAAATATATATTACATGTATTTTGATTTATATAAATTAAGTTTATAATGATGTATAAAATTTTGTAGGCATGGTCCATTTGAAAACCTTTCAGACTAAGAATGAGTTTTGAAAAATATGATTCAAAGGAAAGATGGTTAACTGTTTTATTAATATAATTTCATCTACATTTATACACACAATTGTTATCTCCAATCAAATTAAAAAAACATTAATTAATTGGTAGCAAAATATTTATCTAGAAAACTGTGAATTTTCACGCGTCCATGTATTATTCTATTAAATATTGCCACATGTAAAGTGAGAATTTTATTCTAATTTGAATAAAAAACTTTCCTAAAATTGTTTTAAAAAAATTTCTGGAAATTAAAGACACTTTAACACGGGACCAAAACGTGATATACTAAAACACTCAAATTTTAGATTTAAAAAAGAAAAAAATTGTTGAAATCTTTTGCATGAAAACAAATTTTACCTTAAAACAAATAAATCTTCTTTATTACATCTCAAATAAATGATTGTCGTGTCACTTTAATCACCCACACCAAGACACTCAGCAGACAGATAACAATTCCCTCAACAAAACTGCTTAAACCTGACAAAATCACAAAACCTTCTGTATGAAAAACAATTTTTTCCCTTGTTTTGGTTGATGTTGGATGATCTCAAAATTTTCCTCTTCAACAATTTTGGGCCGAAAAAGCTTTTGTTTTATTTAAGAATTTCATCAGCAAGTTCCTAACGAAATATTTTTAAGTTTTCTAATATGAATACATCAAAATTAAGATGTAAAACCACTGCAAGCACTGATAGTACTATCACATCACTACCGCAGCTAAGACCACATTAAAAAAAACAAAAAACAAAAAAAGCTGATGTTGGCAATTTGACAGTTGCAACCAAAACATCATCAACTCCATGTTCATAGTCACAACTGTCCAAGCATGTTAGTGTAAAAGAATTTGATTATTTGACAACTTCCCCGGGCTAAAGACAAGTGATATATGTTAGTGAGAATGATCTATAAACATGGAACATAATATCCAAATGTTCAAAGCTTAAATATAAATAGTCGATTTAAAGGAAATGACAATGCTGAATGCCACATAAATGAAGACCTTCAACTGGAGCTTGATTCATCAGTTTTTGCTGCTGCAGATGCATAACTAACACTACTATCCCTGTTACTTTTGCACTGGCTAGACTGCTCATAGCGAAGAAATTTGATTTTTATCTTTGTTGAGCTGTTCCTCAGCATCTGATAAAATTGCAAAAGATTGGAAGTAAATAGAGGATCAACAACGAACAGAAAAACTCATTTCAGGTTATAAGCTACAAAATATATGGATCAAGAGATACCATATAAGACCAGATAGTCATCCTTCAATTTTATTACCAATATTTAGTGAATGTCTATGTACCCGCACCCTATAAAACTTGCAAGAAATGCTGGTAAACATTATACACCATTAATTCTTTTAAAGTAGGAGCTGAAGAAACTAGTAAAATGCCAGTTAAGTGAAACTAGATTTTGCAATCTTATCTTTCAAGTTTCACAAAAGATGCCTCAAACTAGTTCTCAAATTCTCTAGTACAATAGCGAAATCACAAGTAATGCTTCAAGAAATCCCAAGATCAAAAAAATAATAAAAACACTGACTTCAAACATTTGCCTATTGATGGACTCAAAAATAGTTCATTTAGGCTGGTGACACAAAATAGGGAAACTTCAGAAAGCTAGATATATTACTTGGCCTCCCAAATAAAACTGGAATGAAATTGAAAACCAACCTAGTCAGTAACCTCTATGAAAGCTATATGGAAAACAAGGAATAAGACCTTCTTTGTTAATCATACATTATCTTATGAAAGAATTAAAAGCGTCAAATATGTTGAGGTCAAATGGGCCTAGAATTTATGTACTGGTTGTATGTTGCCCAACACCAAAGCTCATTATTCTTAAAAGTTTTGGAGTAGACATACATCCTATGAAGGTAGATCCTATTTTCCTGTTTTTTTGGCTTCCTCCACCTTGTCATACTGATGGGACAGCTAAAGGTTCTCCTGGTGTATCTGGTGTGGGGATATTTTTAAAGATCATCATGCTTCCATTGTAGGTGGTTTCTCTTCGGATCTTGGCGTTCATAGTGCCTTTATATGTTGAGGTGATGCGTGTGAATCTGACTATGGAAGTTGTTACCTTCAAAAGTTGGACTAATCTTTGGACTGAGTGACTCAACTTGTTATTCAAGTTTAGTCCAACACTTCAATTATTCCTTGGGAACTTCATAGTAGGTGGCTGAATTGTTTGGTAATTAGTAATACTATTTATTCAATTTGTTCATGATGGAGAGGGTAATCAATGTGCTGATAAACTTGTTCAGTTTGACACTAGATCTCAAGGCTATACTTGTGAGATAGTGTTTCTAGATTCATTTGCCCTATGTTTTTCATGGATAAATGTGACATGTCCTTTTGTAATGGATTAGAGGATCAGATTTGACATTGGTGTGATAAGAAAACATGATTTATAATAACAACAATGATACAATATTATTATTGTTCTTTACTTCAAGTTGTATCAAGGTTCTCAAATTAGGCAAGAGATACTTTCATAAGAGTATTGCTACAAGGAACTTACATGAAGAAAAACACTAATTGGATGTCTTCCACATATTGTATTGTCATACTCCAACAGATATTGTTTGAACGAATCTGGATCTCCTGTTTCTATGATATCCATGCCCATCTTGTCTAGGGCCTCAATAGATTTGTATATAGGCCCGTGCTTCTTGTCATAGTGCATGTAATTGAATCTGAAACAAAATGTTAATCAGAAGGTTATATCAACGAAAAAAGATCTTTAAATGCACAATAGTCTACATCTGCTTCAAACTAATGAGACAAGAGATATTCATAACATACATAACCATGATCAATAAGCAGAAGTGTACAGCATTCAAAACACTGGAGTCTATTTGTTTGTTGGAAAGTCACCTTAATTGAAATCACCCATAACCTGCCTTAATTGTGGTCTCTTTGGAGCAACTTCATTGTGCAGGATGTGAGAGGTGTGTTGCGTACTTTAGTTCCCACATCAACTAGGAATCTATGTAGGGCTTATAAAGTTTGGATAATTCTCACTAACAAACCAATTTTGTGAGATTGATTTAGGCCACAAAATCAAATGGTAAAAAGTCTATCCTAGACTCGTTGGAGTTATACACCTTGCCTGCCTTAATTGCAACAGCCTCTTTGGAGCACCTTCTTCGTGCAGGGTTGTTTAATCTCACATATCCATTAGAGATAAAGCTTAGGTAGTTCTCATAAAGCAAGAGTATTTTTACACTTTTAAGCTGGTTTTGAAGGATTGTAATAAGCTCCAAGCATATTATTTGAACAATGTAAATCCTCTAACTAGTCAAACAAATGACCAAGGAAAACAATACTAGAGTGTTAATGTTTGTTTTTGTGTGCTCTTGTTAACACATCTCAAACAACTGTAGAGGAATGTTTGATAGAAGGGAAGTCTTTAGTTCCTTGGGAATTAGAAGTAGGAATTTGTTTCCCTTGTTTGGTTTATTATTTAACAAAATAGCATTCCCAGGAAACATTTTGTTCCCTGCTTTTTTTACTTATGTTTCCTACAAAATTGTTCTCATGGAAAGGTGCCCAAATTTTCAAAGGTTTTAATGCTGTAAAATCATTTAATGTGATAAATAATTAATGTTACTGGGAAAATTCAATCAAAAGTAATTGCGAAAATCTTTATTTATGATTCCTGAAATACGTAATTCCTAAGCATAGAAATTTTCCCTTTGGGAAGGGGATATTGGAATGTGTAAAAACAGAGGTAGTTGAAAGTTTACAAATTGTACATACCGAGATCCCCAGTGACAAAAGTCTGATGAAATAGAGAAGAAGTTACTGGGATTATCTACATATTTGGCAAGAATCTGTCCATACATAGCTTCATTTTCAGCACTAACAGCACCAACTAAAATGGGCACAATTTTCACCTGGTACCTGCATCAGCATTTGAATTTAGTCCCTGTTGCACAGCTTCAAAACAGGAAGCTCTATATAACAAAACCTACCCTTCAAATACTTTAGCAAGATATGGTAGGTGCATTTCCATGCTATGTTCAGCTTCATCAACACGAATATCCATCAGTTCAAATTTCCCTGTAGCTTTAAGCTCCTCAATAACTGGCAAAACAAAAGTTAGATGTGAGCAACAAGGAAAGAAAGGACCATTGTCAAAGTCAAACAGAATGAAGCAGTTCTCAGAAAATCAATTCAAATAATTTACCATCGTAGAAACAAACCAGCATCACATAAATTTGATTTTCCATATCAATATGATCTACTTATTTCCAATTTCTCAATTCATTGAATACCTCCTCATCAATATTACACAAAGAACACTACATTCACACAAATAATCTCGCATTCAAATCCTTGCTGAAAATATAAGCAAGAATGATCACAGTTTAATATCCTTAAAGATTTCATACAGTTATAGAGGTACCTTCCAAATCAATAGGCAGGTCACCTATGGGAGTCTTGTAGACAGTTGCAGTTGAAAGTGCACACTTTGGAGTGTAATAGTGGTGAGAAGGACCAAGAAGGAAGACGCGTGTACTAACACCGCCATAAAACATAAAGAAAAAACAACAATAATCCATAAGTTAGCAGAAACTACAGCAGCACAAGCAAAAAGAACAAGCAAGGTAATCCTGTTTCCATGAACAAATGAATCTGAGAAGAATAAGAGCAGCAAACAAGAAAGAAACCCACATGTTTGATGGATCAATGTTTCCAAAGGCATAAGCAGCAGCTCTTCCTGAATAGGAATAACCTGCATGTCTAACATCATAACATTCCAGTTGCACCACAAAGACACATTAGAGTTGTTTCTTTATCTCAAAAATCAAAATCAATAAAAATAAAAAGGGCACTTCCACTTACGGTGCTATCACTCCCCGCACCTCAGGAGACTTAGCCAAACCACAGGATTGCAGCCACCCATCAAGTTCCTCTGAGAGCTGCTTAGCTGAAAATAAAAATAAAAATTTTAAAATCACAAACATAGGTAGAAGGGTGTAACTGATAACAGATGAATGAACCAAAAGAACAGAAAGTTGAAAACTTTAACTGTTCATGAAGTAGTTCAAAACAATCAAACCGTTTAATTTATGAACAAACTTCGACCCAATAACATGTATCGAGAGAAACAGCGATCGAAAGATTAAAAAACGAAATCTGAACCTGATCAGCGAATTGAACTCGAAATTGGTGAATCGTGAATGATAATTTGAGGGACTTACGGTTGTCGGTGTACCAAGAACCAGCATGGGAGGGTCTCCTGACCTTGGTGGCCATGATTGAGGATTTGAGTGGAAAAGAAAAACAAAAAACCTAAAACTGAATGGAAGGGGCTGAAGGATTTCCTTTTTCAAATAGTTTAACTTCGGAAGTGTCTGATTGCAATGTTCTAAGCTGTTTTATTCTTCTTTCTCTTTCCAACCACTGCTGCAACTCTAGAACTAGTTTTTTGAGAAAAATTATGTAACCGTGTTTTTAAATTAAGAGCAAAAGAAAGTTGGTAGTTTTTTTTTTTTCATAAAAAAGATTTGGTAGTTAGGATAAAGAAATATATAACTTTATCTTTTTTTAGCGAATTTTATTATATTTGTTAGTTAAAACAAAAAATTTAAATTAACTTTATCTTTTTTTCTCCTTTTGCTTTTGGTTATTATTATACTTGCATTATGTATCACGTAATTATTTTCTCTCATTTTACTATATTAGTGTTTCACTAATGAATTTGGATTTTTTTTCTTATTATTGTTTTTAATTCATTATTATTTTTTTATTTTTTATTTCCACTATATAGTCGCTCATACGATATTTATAAATTTGAGGCTATAATTTTTTAATCTATATGTTTATCATATACTATCATTCGCTAAATTATTATGTGATAACGAAATATCAAATTACCAAGATGTATATTATGTTATGTGTAACGATAACATTTTTTCTATCATATTATACTTAATAATGGAAATCAGAAGAATAAAATATCGTATTATAAAAATTAAAAAGGTAAGAAAATACTAGAATCAAAATAATGAAATAGGTATATATTATAATGATTGCTTTTATATGACTAAGTTTTAGAAAAGTTGCATTGTTGTGATTTCTTTCTAATTATTGTCAAAGATTGTACTTAGGAAAAATACCTACAAATTATTTACTTGAATATGTACTCTATTTTTATATATTATTATAAGAATTTCATACAATACGTTTGTTTTCCTTCAAAGGAGTTGTAGGAGTAAAAATTTCCTTTTTATAATTAGAAATTAAGGATGGTAAATGAACCTTTTTTTTTCCTGAATATTATTTTAATTTGTCTTAATTTTGATGCGAATTATTAATATAAGTAATACAATTTTTTTCTAAATTATATATGAGAATGGAATGATTATTGTAGGACCTAGAAAATAGAGTATTAGAGTAGATATGTGTATTAAAATAATGAGACAAATTATTTTAAGAACACTTCATCTCTTTAGAACACTATTTCTCTGAGTTCTCTGACTTCTCTCTACCATCTCTCGCTACTGAGTTCTCTGATTGACGATCAGGAGGTGCCCAGACGTCCACGGCATAGAGGGCTTCGATTTTAACCAATCAATTTTGTGATTCTAGTTGGTGAGCCGTTTGTCCTCTTTCTCCTCTTGTTCTTGATTCTGGATCATGCAAGTATTCCATGCGTCTTGCAGTTTCTTTCTTCAATTTTCAGCTCAATTTAGGTTCTAAGAGTTGTTTTCTATCACCAATTGGTGAGTTGTAGGTTTCTGTTGAATTTCCTTGCAGTGCAAGTTGGTGTAACTTTGTGAGCTGGGTTGTTTGTCTCTAAGGTAAGGGAAGCTAGATTATTGATTTAATTAGTAGTATGACATGTGTGTGATAAAATCTGTGTTATAACGCTGTTTGAGTTGAACATTAGGTTTTGAGTAGATTTAATTGTGTTATTTAAACGTCAAATTGTGTAAACTATAAAATGATGATTATGAATTAGTTTGGATGAATCTAATTGTTGTAATTGTGTATGTTAGAGGTACTGCTTGTGAGTAATCTGTTGTGGTAGTGATGAGGTAGAAAGTGAAGTGAATTGTACTTGTTTAGAGTCTTTTTAGAGGAAGTGAGGTAATGAATTTGAGAATTTGAGTTCTAGTACTGGTATGGTCTGTTTGGGCAGTTTAGGTAAGTTGTATGTGACTTGTTTGAATCATTAAAATGGTCAAAAACAGGTTCAAAGTGGTAGAATTGGATTTGAGTCTCTAAGTTAATGGAATTGATGTTTTAGAGTAGGAATTGGTGCATAAACACTTTAGATTGATGTTAGGAAGGTTTAGAATCACTTAGTCAAGTCTAATTAAGTATATACAACAATCTAGGGGTGTTAGAAGTTGGGGAAAATGTTTAGAATTGGTAAGTTGTGGTTGAGTTGCATAATTCTGCAGAATTTCGTTCTGCAGATTATGTAGACTCGTTGTGCGAATGGATTCGCATAGCGAGTCACCTTGGCGAGATGCTCTCTGCCAAGGCATTCGCACAACAAATGGGTGCGTTGTGCGAATGGATTGAGAAGGTTGCTCTCTGTTTGATGATTCGCATAGCGAATCAAGTTGCTATGTTACTGGTTGGGGTATGAGATTATTATTCATTTTATTCAAACAACGAATGGGTTTCGCTCTGCGAGTGCTTAAGGAGCATGAGTCACTATCTAAGGTTCTCACATAACGAGATGGGACGCTATGCGAGGGGTCTGGGGTTTGATTCAAGTCATGGTTTATTCGCATATCGAGTCTAATCGCTATGTGAATGGTTTAGAGGGTTGTCTCTGTCTGAGGATTCGCACAACGAGCTAAGTCGTTGTGCGAGAAGCCTCTAGTTTCGCTATGCGAATGTGTGTGTTGTGCGAGGGGTTCAGTTCTAGTTCACTTTTCTTTTGATCTTAAGTTGTTTTACATGAAACATTTAGTGCTTTATGAAGTAAGTTGAAGTTGTATTATATGTAATATCATTGGTTATTGATGTGTGTTGTGTTTCCAAGTGTAAGTTGGTGATTTCAAAGTGTAAAGTTCAAAGTATGGTTAATAGACGTAATTTCATGATCCTGGAGAGGATACATGGTGGTGCTCTACGTTGTGATTCAAAGTGAAATCTTTTGTTGAGATTCAAGTAAGTTTAGAATGAATGCAAGAGCTTAGTCTTGGGGGTTATCCTGAAACTCCATTGGTCTTTCATTCTCAAGTAGAGAGGATTGATCCATGTTGTGAGGAGTAGCAGGATATCCTAGTCTTGGGTGCTTCCAGTATGGCCCAAGGTGACTGATAACGGACTAACCTCGTGAGTGTGGCAGGGTAAAACCCATTGACAATGGCTTTGCAAAGCAGTAGAAGCCACCACGAGTGCACGACCCGCTATAGTTGCAATCATTCTAAGTCCGAACAGTCAAAGTCAGTGTGGTGTTATGTGTGAAGAGTTTATGTGATGTGATTGTAAGAAGCTTAGTATATTAGTATGTGGTTAATCTTTGTTTAAACTAGCTTACTCTGTTGTGTGCTTATATTTTGTATGTTATGATGTTCTTCTTATGCAATCTTTGTTTAATTTATTATGTAATTTAAAATTTTATATTATTTTTTTCCTTAATTTGTAACTTATTTATTTATTATTTATATGTACTTAATATATATTTTTATAATTATTTGACATTTATGTAACTGTTTGATATTTATATAATTATAATATTTTATTGATATTTAAAATTTTAAAAAAAATGAATACTTAACTGTAAACAATACCAATTTTTAATGTAATTTTTATTTTTTTAAGTATTATTTAATTAATATTTAAAATAAAAAATATAAGTGCAAATAAGTGTATAAATCGTATTACAATAAAGATGAAGCCAGACAAAAATAAAAAATTTATATTAAATTATATATATATGAAATAAAAATAAAATTTTACTTTAAAAATAAAGATCCATAATCAAATTCCCAAATCCAAAAATCATCATGAAATAAAAACTTCTACAAATTATGATTCATATAAATTATTAACTTTTATTTTATTAGTTTTGAGAAGTATTCCTAAAAATATTTAAATAAGCTTAGAAATAAAAAGATATTGTACTATTTTTATCAAAATCTTTAATTTGTTACGATTTAATTAAACTACATAATATTTTATCAGAAAATAAATTCTATCTTTTCTTGAGAAAAATTCTCACCTCCCTTTAAAAAGATTGTGAAAATTTGACTAAAAAGCATTCCTGTCAAACCTAGTATTATTTTGATAATGATTATATATATATATATATATATATATATATATATATATATATATAAAAGAAAAACACTACAACAAAAAAGAACTAAATCAATTTTTTTAGTTATAACTAAAAAGGACAATTTTAATTTTGAAATATTAAAAATAAAGTCCACTTAAACATGAGATATTAAAAATAAGTTTTTCTATAATTTTATTTTGTTCGATTTCATTTTTAATTTGGTAAAAAAGCATGTTATTATATATATACACACATATAAAAATTTAATTAATAAACTGGTTAAAATTTTATGATGTCTTATCTTTTTTAAATTTATCAGAAAAATGAATAAAACAAAGACATATCTTTAAATAAATAGAAAAGGGTTATAAATTATTTATTTCCAAAAAAAATATTTTTGTGCAGAAATAACATAATATTTTCTAAAAATCATAAATATAATAAATTTCTACCTTTAATAAATTAAAGACTTAAATATAAAAATAATCAATATAATATACTAAATAAAAGTAAGTATAGAAATCAAAACAATAAGATAAATAATACATTACAAAAACAGAAAAAGATATGAAAACCTAACCACTAGTAAAGTAAAAAAGGGGATTGGAAAGTGATATATACGCTTCGGTTTAAGCAAACCACCGAAGCGTACAAAAGCGCGGTGACAGAACCGTAAATAAAGCTAACATATATGTCTCGGTTGCTCCAAACCCAATGCGTAAAACATGATACTAACTCGGTCCTACACCAAACCGAAGCATAAACCTACCAGCTGATGATGTTACTAACTCGGTTTCCATGAAACCGATGCCTAAAGGAACCTACGAACTAACCACTAGTAAAAAAGGGATTGGAAAGCGCTATATACGCTTCGGTTTAAGCAAACCCGAAGCGTATAAAAGCGTGGTGGCAGAACCGTAAATAAAGCTAACATATATGCCTCGGTTGCTCCAAACCCGATGCCTAAAGCATGATACTAACTCGGTCCTACACCAAACCGAAGCATAAACCTACCAGCTGATGATGTTACTAACTCGGTTTCCATGAAACTAATGCCTAAAGGAACCTACGAACTCGGTTCTAAGCAGACCTGCCACCCACCTGCCACCCACCTGCCAGACTCGGCCTATTACCTTTCACCTACTCTCATATCTCCTTTTTCATTTTACACGAAATGCTTTTCTTTCCTCTCGCAGCAGAAGCAGAAACAAAAAGGGGAATCTCTCTTCTCCCACTTGGCAGCCACGGCGCGAGGAGGTTCTTTCCTCCATTGCAGCAACTTGCGCTTCGGAGGGGAGGCGCGATGGTGGTCGGTGTCGAAAGCGGAGGAGAGGCGCGATGGTGGTCGGTGTCGAAAGGGGAGGAGAGGCGCGATGGTGGCTGGCGTCAAAAGCGGAGGGGAGACGCGATGGTGGAGACGAGTACCGCGGCGGCGATGATGGGAGGCTCGCCGATCTAAGGCGTTTGGCGAGCATAGAATGGTGCCTTGGAGATGATGGGAGGTTCGTCGATCTAAGAGTTGAACGAATTGCGGTGGTTTTTGTGGAGGCGAGGTGGCGGCTAGGTCACAGCGAGACCGTAGTGAGGCCGCGCCGAGGCCGCAGTGAGGTGGCGGGGAGGTCGTGGCGAGGTTGCGGCAAGGGCGTCCTACAGCGGTGGCCTTTCTGCGAGAAGGGAAGAGGCATCACCCTTCATCTTTTCTTCTCTCTATTCTGGTTTGGCCTTGCAAGAGCCTCTCTTCTTCCCCAAATCGTTCTCAGAGTTGGTGATGACAACCTCCGCAATGCTCATTGCATCAAAACCCATACTTTTTTCTGTGTTATTTTGGGAGCGATTTTGTTAAGCTAGTGTAGTTGTTGTTGGAGTGCTTGCTTCTGAGATTTGCTTCTGAGATTTGGTTCTGTATCTTTTGAGATTTGGTTCTGTATCTTTTGAGATTTGGTTCTGTGAAAGGGAAGGAAAATTCAAAACCCTTTTGCTTGGACTGTGGACTGTTTTGCTTGAACTGTGGACTGTGGGCTGTGCAACAAAGAGGGAGAAGTGGATTGTGTATACCAAAAAAAAAAATATGCTACTAACCGAGGCATAATCCGATCTCGTTTTAACCCGGTTCAGAATCGAGGCATAAAGTTGCTCCCTTTTTACCTCGTCCGTATATGCCTCGGTTGCAAAACCGGTGCCTATAAACAAAATTAACCGATGTTATTTTTGCACTAGTGAACTTTTATAATTTGTTAACTCCAATACTTGAACCACCTCTTAAAATGTGCACCACCATTACTTTACCTTATATTCTCATACTTGTCATTATCACAATAAAAAACCTTCCTTTTAATGGATTCATCCATGTTATGAATATGGATTCTAGCTCCAATAAAGAATGCGTCTTTCATTTTGATAAATATTGGTGATTGGAATCTTGTGACCCTTTTTTTCTTTACTATTTTGTTATATTAAAAGCAGCATCATTTATCATGTTATGAACTTTAATTATTTAATTGATAATTTAGAAAAAAAATTATAATGTCATTATCATATTCTTATATTTTAATATGTATATGTAGTTATGTTGTTATTGCAATGATAATGATATTGTAAATTGTTACTATTATTATATAATGTAAAATAGTAGTATGTATTGATTGATAAGAATGTAAATAATATATAAAGATTAATTATATTTTTCCTCTCTAAACTTAGATTTAAAATTAGAATTAGTTCAAATCTTAATAATTTTTGTCCTAGATTTTAAAAATCAATAAAAAAAAAATTACAAAACTAAATTTTGTCGAAAAAATATATACATAAAAGAAAATTTTTATACACAAAAACAAAAAAGTACCATTTAAACATGTTACACCCTTTGTTCACATACTAAATACAATCACAACAAAAAATTAAATATAAAACATAAAAAATGTAGGTTATCAACAATGACAAACATATATCAAGTATATCCCATTAAAGACTAATATCTAACTTATTTTAAGCATTTTTATTTACACAAAAATCTCAATTTCATAAGTCAATATATGTTAATTGTACAAGTATATAATAGTGATGCAAAAACTTCTTCAATTTTTCATTACCTTATGAATTACTATATATGTGATATAGACGGTTAGTGAAATAAGGATATTTCTTTTTAATAATGGACTTACATACTTAATACTACGAGCCACAACTAGTTCAATATATCATGTCTTGCCACGACAGCCAAACATAACATGCATAATGCAATAATCTACTTATGTATATTAAAATTTAAGATAAAGAGTATTAAATATTACATTATCAATGATTCACACCCAAGAATGTACATTATATCACTATTTCTAATTTACAAGAAGTCTCCACTTGGGTCTTGGGAGAATCAAGGATTTATACGTAAAAAGTTGAACGAGAGTTTTGTCACTCTTAGATAAACGTTGTTGTTTAGGGTTCCTTATGTGAAATATTTTTATTCTCTAACTAAATTTCTAGTTTTGTGAAAACTCCTACGTAAGTACTTATTGATAATAAGTTTCAATATAGATATGTTAATCTTTGTTCTATGTATAGTGTTTGTAATTTGAAGGATGATAGCAGTTAACTTATCTTTTATGATTGCCACATGATTATCAAGTTTTAGGTTTGGTTGCAACAAATTTTTTGAGTTTGATCTTCTTAATAACTTGGATATTTTAATTTTCTTAAAGGATGGCAGGAGTTTGTTGGTTAAAGACATTCATACTATTGTTACAACATATATTATTTAGATGCTTCGGAGAATGAGGAATCGTGTTAGGTTTCCATAGAAATTGGACTTCAAATTGGCTTGCTACCTAATGGTATACCAGTAAGTCAGGTCATGCTTCTAAGAATAATATGAATAATGATATTATTAACATTCTTATTTTTACCTTTTTTTTATGTTCAGACTAGGCTTAGGATGGTAAAATATTTGACATGTTGGTAAGTGCATACCAAGTATTAGGTGGGACAAAGTGAACACAGATTATGCAATCAAAGGTTGTCCCAATCATGTTGGTAATAATAACCTTTTTAGAGGGAGTATTAAAGAGTACATCAGTCATTTTTCTGTTTATCCCAACATTAAAGTCTTTATATGCACATATTATGGTTGTTATCTTGGCTATTGAGCTTGCTAAAACTCATGATTTCAAGAGAGTATGTCTTGAATGTGATTATATCATTTTTGTGTCAAGCTTTTAATAATTCTTGGATGTTTTTCAAACTCTTCATGGATGTTGGTTGAAGTGGTTTTAGATAGGTAGAGAGATTAACTTTAAATTTTCTTGCATTTACAGGGAAGACAATCACTGTTTTGATAGCCTAAGAATTGATAAAAGATAAGATTTTGTTTAATATAATATTTTGCCTCCTATTCTTAGTATAGATTGCTTTTTTAATAGAACTAGTGTCCCATTCTTTAGGATAGCGTAATCTTATTCACTTTGAAGCTTTTCATTTTTTATCATGGCATGGTTTTTTAGTGTTTGGGTGTATCTTCATTTGGATGTCAAAGTCTCATATTGATGTATACCATCCTAGTTTTTATTAAAAAACAATTACTTAGATATACACAAAACACATAAATTTATTGAAAAGGAACACATTGAACTCAACTTCAAAGTCATTGAAGTAAGTAATTATAGCTTTGATCACTTTTGTCAATTGGAAAAGTTAAATATTTACTAGCATTTCATCTCCCAGTTATAACATTATTATTTAAGCAATATATCATATTATTTGAGAGTAATACCAAGAATACTTGAGTGATATGCTTATAAAGGAGAATTGGTTTAGCTTTATTATCGTTTGATTGACATATAAGTTATGTAAGTGATAACACCAATAATTCAAGCAACAAGGATAACACTAGAGTGATATAATGTTGTAGAAATGCTAACAAAAACACGAACAAAATTTTCTGAGGCGTGTAGATTCAATGTCCTTAAGAATTTATTTATGGTGTATTGTGCAAGTTTCCCAGAATACAACAAGAACTTTCCAGAATATCTAAAGAGTATAAAATAAACCCAAAATATTTTTATTAGAAGAGGAAAAGAAGAAAGAAGAATGAGAGAAGACTACTTTTGGTGTGTTTTGGATGGGGGAAGAGCTCTCTATTTGTAGAGTTAGGAAAGAATAAAATAAATAAAAGAAATTAAAACCAATCAATGATTTTAACGTTGCAAAATTAATTGACATTGAAAATTTTGAATGTTGACATACTATGGTTGAGCAACGTCTCTTTTGCAATAATCTAACAATTATTATTACAACAATCCCCCACTTATTGCAAAAGAAAGTTGAGAGAAAAGATAAAATTTTATTCTGGACCTCAAAGGATGTAATGCGTCAGAGTTGGTATAGCAAGCTATATGAACCAGTCTTAAATTTAGAAACTTAACACACAGTGTAGTTGGTATAGCAAGCTATATGAACCAAAGACACTTGACATGTGTTAGAGGTTTTATCAATCACAATACACCTCCACAATCCTTGTTATCATTGTGTTGTGCTTACTAGGTCATGTGCGTGCCCGGTATTCATGAGTGCTCTAGAGATCATGCCAAGATCTCATGCAAGCGACCCCACTCGACAATCATATAGGTGATTTTATCAAGTGTATGCTACAAATCATTCACCACCCATAAGAGATATGAAAATCATTAAAAACTTTGTTTAAGCAAAATTTCTTTCACCACATAGAATTTTAATGACAAAGTTTAACCTCTCAATAATGCAGTCTTTAGCACTTTCACACACCATAGGAACTGACATAATTGATTAAAATCAATTTAGTGCTATCAGAACTAACAAGTGACTTATTTTTACCCATATGCACCTTATTCATGGGATCTCCAATCACAAAGGTTAGGTTACCATCACTTGTTTGTTTGCAAATGGCTTAAGTCTCATTCTCCTCGATGTTTCTAATATCATTTGTCTTCCTAGGGTTTTTGTTAGAGGATCTGCTAGATTCCTTTATGACTTCACATAATCAATGGAAATGGTTCCACTCTTTAGCAGTCGCTTCACCAAATTGCGTCTCAATTGGATATGTCTATTCTTTCCATTGTAATTCTTATTTTTAGCTATAGCTATTGTCGATTGGCAATCACAGTGTATTGACACCGATGGGGTTGGTTTCATTCCTAGTGAAATGTTTGCTAAGAAGTTTTTCAACCACTCAGCCTCACTATTAGTCATCTCAAGAGCGACAAACTAAGATTTCATTGCTGATTTTGCAATAATTATTTGTCTATCTGATCTCCATGTAATCGCACCACCCCCAAGTGTGAATACATAACCACTAGTGAATTTTGTCTCATCTGAATCAGAGATCCAGTTAGCATCAATGTACCCTTCTAGTACAGCGAGAAATTTAATGTATTCAATGGCATAATCCATTGAACCTCTTAAGTATCTCATAAGCCTAGTAAGTGTATCCCAATGTTCCTTAATTGGACATTAAGTGTATCTACTCAGTCTACCTACTGCATAAGCAATATCAGGTCTAGAAAAGCTCATCAAGTGCAATAAGTTCCCGATTATCTGGGCATACTGAGACTAAGATATAGATTTTTTTTTATTAATTTAGAATTAGCATCATAAGGGATACTCACTGGTTTGAGGTCATAAAACCTAAACTTCTTAAGAAGTTTCTCAGTATATTGTTCTTGGGATAGTAATATACTATCTCCTTTCCCTATGATTCTAATACTTAACATCACAATTGTTTCACCTATGTCTTTCATTTCAAAATTTGATCATAGAAATCTCAATTTAAATATTATCTTATTGCATGTGTCAATCATTAACATGTCGTTCATATATAAATATATAACAACATATTCTCTACTTCCAAATTTAGAGTAATATCATTAGGTGAAAAGCCAAATTTATTTCTTCAAGTAATTAAGTAAAATTACCTACACCCCCACAATTTTAAAATATTTAAGATTGGTAAACAAGAAAATACTTGGTTTTTGATTTTTTCTTTGTAGGTAAAGTATACGAAAATTTATTCAAGTACCTCATCTTCTTGTTTCTTTTCCTTTCTCTGGAGAGAAAATCTTCTCCACCTTTCCTCAAACATTACAAAGGCATGACACATGAAAATTAGGTTTCATCATCCAAACTCCAACGAACTCTAAGTTGTCGCCTCGTCTCCCTCTTCTTCATCCTCGTACGCGGTCCCTACAAATGCAATCAGAAGTCGTCGTTGCTGCAAGCATCTTGCTTGCCTCCGAAAGTTTTGTCTAGAGAAGGCCTCGACTTTTGACACGTCTGTAAGTGGTTTTGCAAATACCGTTTGAGTTCTGGAAACAAAGTTTTGATCCTCCGGGATTGAATTGTTGATGTCAGTGATAAGTCCTTAATATTGTTGTAGAAATGCTGATAGAAACACGAACAAAATTTCCTGAGACATGTAGATTCACTGTTCTTAAGAACTTATCTGCAATGTCTTGCGCAAGTTTTCCAAGATACAACAGGAACTTCTCATACTATCTCTGAGAATCTCAAAACTAGTAAGGATTTATAAGAAGAGAGTATAAAATAAACCCAGAATAATTTTAGAAGAGGAAAAAAAAAAAGGAGAATGACTGATTTTGGTGTGTTTCGGAATGAGAGAAAAATTCTCTGTTTATAGAACTATGAAAGAATAAAATAAATAAAAGAAATTAAACCCAATAAATGATTTTAACATTGCAAAATTAATTGACATTAAAAATTTTAAATGTTAGCATACTACGTTGAGCAAAGTCTCTTTTGCATTAATCTAACATTATTATTACAACATATAACACCAATAACTCGTCACCTTGCGGATACTTTATTGCTTGAACAATATTTTTAATTGTTTGAAGGATGAAAATTATAAATAAAAGATCATAGTGACACATATCTGACTCTAACCTAAAACAACAACTTAAAGAAAAAAGAAGTACTAAAACTTAAATGTGAATTCATTGTCCAATGATATTACTTTGTACTTTTAAGTTATGACTCCAACCTAAAACCACAACTTAAAAGAAGAAATGCTAACACTTAAATATGAATTGATTTTTCAAGTCATATTATTTTGTACTTGAGCTAATGTCATTGTTTGAGTTAATCTCATGCAATAACTTTCATTTCACAAAATTGAATTTTAACTCAAATCTAATTATTGTATATATTGCAATGAGTTTGGAATGTTAATATTATTTATTATTTTAAAATATATAAATAAAAATTTAGTTTACAATTGTGGAGAGTTCTATGTCTATTAACTAGTTATAAGTATGTTATATATGGGTATTAAAGTAATTATTACAAAATCAAACATCATATATATATATATATATATATATATATATATATATATATATATATATATATATATATATATATATATATATGACCATGTACAATTAAATGATAGTCTAAAAAAAATTACTAATTAAATTCAATAATTAAATCTTACAGTTTCATCGTATTCAAATTTGACCTTTATAAATTGTTAGCTATTCTGTATAACTTTGCAGTGTCTAAAATTTTGATCCTCAACTGTTAATATCTTAATAATTTGAAATTTAAGAATTAAATGGTTACGAAAATAAAAATTAATATCTTCATGTGTAAAAGAAAAGGGAGAATTCCAAATAAATGAAAAGTGCAAGGGTCATCGCCTAAATAGTAGAGAATAAAATTAAAAAAAAATCCTAAAGTATAAAATATGACAAATCAAAATTTAAATTGACCAAAATTGTGGAAAGCATATGGATAAGGGTAATTTAGAAATTTAAAATACTAAATTAGAAGTGGAGAGTGAGCAATTTGATTTGATGTGCCAACAACCACATCCTCAAAATATAGATAGATAATTTAACTCATCAATGTACATTTAGACATTGATTTGACCACTAATTGATGTCTAATTTACAAAATGAAAGACTAAATTAAGATTTTGAATCTTGATGCCCTGTATCTTCAAAAGACTATCAATAACTATTCAAATCGTAACGAAAACAAATGTTGCCATTTTTTATGAAAATAAAAGATAAAAAATCAAATTGATAAGTTTGAAATAACTATTATTATAATAAATAGTTATCAAATTATAATAAATATGTGAAAGAAGAATTACAAAATAATCTACCTTTTGGTAATCGTTATAATTGTACAATAAAAATACTTACACTCTCATTATAGACAATTTATGATATGAATGAAAGGTTAAAATAAATTATACAAAAAAAACTAATCCCATTAATTGCTATATATATACTGCAAAGGGGAGATCTCAGTTTAAATTAAATACAACAATAAATATCTATTCAAGAAAACAGTATAATAGAGATTGCTTAGATCTCAGCTTATTTGTGTTTTCTATTCGTCCTGGGAAGTTAATGTAAACCTAAATCCAAGAAATCTTAATCAATAAAATGAAACCTTAAAGTATTAAACTTAAATAACCAATAAAAAAAATGCAAAACATGAGAACCAAGATGTGGATGACTGATGATTCAAACACGAAGTGCGCATAACTCACTCAGGAGAATGTGATTAAAAAATGTATAATGTACAATACAACACTTGTATACTATTACAGATGGCAATTTGACAACTAAAATAATCATCAAACCCCAGAGCTAATAAATCAAATCAAATCTCTCACTAAAACAAACAAATGCAATCATATATTGATATATCACAACAGTAAAGAATGATACACTCACCACACATCCCCTCTAAAAGATGACAAATCATATATGACTAGGCTTTTCCTAGCCTAAACATCTCAACCTTGTACAAAACTGCAATGCAAAAGAATAATACAATCGTAGCACCAATCAACAAGTCAACAGTGTGAAGAAAGAATACCTGCAACCAAAACGCAAATAATTCCATCAGGGCAATCATATAGATGTCATCATTCGACAAAAACTTAATTAAAAAGTAGACCACAAAAAGTAGACCATTTAGAAGTTGAAGATGAAAATATTGATCATGCTAAAGGAAAAGATAAAGTACGAATTTGTTCTCTAAAGTGACTAGTTAGTTCATACACTTATCGCATTAATCCAACAATATTACAAATGGAAAATGGCGACAGTTTCTTCCAGGGTGGGGATAAACTGATCTAGAATCCATTCATCCAGAAGAACCAGAGGCTACCATCACCATGTATCATACCAATAATAGAAATTCAAATCATCTAATTTCATCAATCCCATTAAAAATTCAAAAGCCTTATCACATAAATCAGTAGTTTTCTTTTCTTTTCCTCTGTTGTATACACTTTATGCATGTGAGTGAGAGTCTATTTTTATCTCATGGGGACAGCATAGCAAAGGCCATTCATTCCCCAAAATATTTTGACTAGAGATGACTGCTACATATCCCATGAGGCCAGAAGCCTTTTATTGTAATATGTTTACACAAGGCCTATCTCTTACACAATCTCACCATAAAATCAATGCAGAATTTCACATGATAATCCTTTTCCGAGAAATATAACAGATTAGATTAGAAACCTCACTAGTCTATAGCCTTATAATAACTTGTTGCATCAAACACATCACAGAATCATCTCAGAAAGTAATAAAGACATGAGCATCTAGTTGTGATTCCATGAAGCATATAATTTGTAAATTATAGTATTTCTACGATATATCCCAGGCATATGCACCTATAGTTGTATAACTTGTACAAATAAAAGTTTTCTGAAATCTACCCTCTCTAGACCCATGGTGTTGGAGCCTAGTGCATTTAGCTGCCCTTCAATCCCCCTATGAGTGTTCTGAACACCGAAATCAAGATTTTAAACTCTCAACTTTTGAGAGCCTAAAACCAGAAAAGATAGTTCATCATCCAGCCCAGAAAGATACCATTAAAATTTTGAACAACAGAAAACACTAGACACAGCATTCCATTGTTCACAGAAACACAATTTCAGTCAAAAGGGATAAGCAGTACAATTTTATGATTCTACCAAATCTCCCTAAATTCTCTAAACAGTTTGAAACATTTTCAATAGGTACATGCAAACGAAACTGTTGTACAAGCATGGTCTTACTTACCTGTCTTAGAATGGAAAGAAGAAGCCCTTCAAAAACTTGTAAAGAAAATAGAAGCAATAATATTGCCTCTATAAAGAATAACAAACACAAGAAGAGAACTCAAAATTGCTCCAGGATGTAATGGAGTTTTGGAACCCGCCGACGGAACAGTGGTTCAAGTCGAAATGATGGAACATCAAACTGCCAACCATCATACATCTCATTCCAAGCTTGCACTATCTCATCAATTTTGAACCCTGCCATTAAGAGAATAGGATTGTCAGTTCCCTGAAACATTTGAAACTGAAGGAAATTTGAGAAATACACACTCCGGACCACAGTTTCCCATTTCATACCTTCCATTGCCGTTTCATTAGAACAATGATTCTTTATCATGACCCCAATATCAGTTGTTGAAGCTCCAGCCAGTTCAAATTTTTCAACTGCAACCTCTACACATTCTTCCCATGTTGGCAGGCCTAGCTTATACTCCACAACAGAACGCTCATACAACAAAGTGCCCCATAAAAGATATATTTGCAACCTCATCCTTGCAGCCTGTTCATCAGCTTCATCAGCAGAAACATCCCTGAAAAGACCATGCAACCCCATTTTCTCTAGCTGCTCTTTATACTTATCCGTTTTGGACAGTCCATTCAATCGCCGCTCCTCCATCTCCTCCCACATCATCATGCCTTTCTCCATGTTGTCCTCAGCCTTGTTAAAGAGCTCCACAACCTCATCCGAATGGCTGACTTCTAAATCCTTCTCGGTTGCAGTCAAATAACACCAGCACAGCCTTGCTTGCTCAAATTGCTGATGCCCTAGAGCAAGAAGCCCTTCATAAAAATCTGGTTTGATTCTAACAGCCTCTCCAAATCTCTTCTCTGCTTTCATATACTCCTTCTGAGCCCATTCATAAGCAGCTTGAATACACTCAAACGAAGAATCCCTCGATCCATCCTCCGTAAGACTCACCCTCTTCCTAGCCCTTGACATATGCACACTCCCCCAATTGAACAAAGCTAAAGCCGCCATCTCCTGAAACCTATCTGCAGCAATCTCAAACAGTTCCTGAGCAGCCTCACTTGTCACTGCATCCTCCATGGCCTCCGAATACAACTTCATCCCAATCCCATGAATATCCAAATACGCATCTGAATCAAATCCAACATGATTCTTAAACAACCTAGCAAACTGCACAAGCCAATCCTCCACAGTACTACTCCTCCCCTTCCCCACACCTCCATTCCCATTCTCAACCGCCTTCACCTTTTCACCATCCGCCACAACCCCATCATCATAAAATGGCTCCTCTTCCGGCTCAACCTTGGTCACATAAAGCCGAATCGACCCAAGAACATGACAAGTTTCAGCCAGCCTCAATTCAGAAGTATTAGTTATAGTAACCAAATCACCCTCCCTGTCCTTATACTTCACAAGAACACCCTTCAACCCCGGAAACTTATCCCTTATCACATCCCTCACCAACCTAATTCCACAATTCACAGGCAATTGCGCCCATCTAATATCCTCTCCATATATCAACTTCACAGTCCTAGTAACAACCCCTTTTTCTTCTTTCCCCAATTTCTCTTTTTCTTCCTTCCCCAAATTCTCTTTCTCTTCTTTCCCCAGTTTCCCTTTGTCTTCCTTCGCCAATTTCCCTTTATCTTCCTTGCCCAATTTTCCCTTCTCCACTTTCCCCGATTTCTCTTTTTCCTTTTTCCTAACATTATCAGCCTTAACCTTCTCTTCAACGATAATCTTCTTCGCCTTCCCCTCATCCTCCCCCTTGTTTTCCTTCTTATTCTTCTTGATCTTCTCCCTCACCACCTTCCTCAGCCGCGCAGACGGCGGCTCCGGATGCTGCTGAAGCGCCGCGAGGGCTATCTCCGTCTCATCAAGCACAATCCCCTTCTCCTCCATCGTCTCCCTCAAGCTATCCAAAACCTCCAGCGCCGTCGAGTTATTGGGCTCCAAATTCAGAACCACGCGCACGTCCCGCATCGCCAGGTCCAAGCGGTTCAGCGCCTCGTAGCACTTGGCCCGCTTCAGCAGCGCCTTGGTGTAGCGCGGCGACACCTGCAGCGCCATGTTGCACTCGCTGATGGCGCGCGGGTACTCGCCCAGTCCCAGCTGCATGTAGCAGATGGCCATGCTGGTGTGGAGGTGCGCCATGTCGATGTGGTTCCGCGGCAGAAGCTTCAGAGCCTTTTCGTACTTCAACATCGCTCCCTCGTGGTCCTTCCTTTGAAACAACCGGTTCCCTTCCTCTCGAAGCTCATGCGACATGTTTATGAACATCGCCGTGTCCTCGTCCAGCACCTTCGACGTCGCCGCCGACGACGACGCAGCCGCCGCCGCCGCCCCTCGTTTCTCCTCCCATGATTTTGTCGGCTGGTGGTGACCGTTCGCCCTCGTCGTGGGAGCGGGAATCTCATGATCTTTCTTTTTACCCGCCGGCTTCCCCATATAACTGAATCATCGATTGTCGTGAAAAAATTAAATTTAATTAAATTCAAAAATATAAGTTATAACAATTAATGAAATTGAATCCGAAATGTTAAAAATAAATAGAACAAGTGAAAGAGAGAGATATTTTAGGTTACTTGGTTATATGATTATGGAGATTGGTATTCCTCCTTTCCCGTTTTTTGGCTTAGGGTTTCTTTTGCCTCAAGTCAAATATGGGAGAAGGAAGAAAATGAATGAATGATTGAATTATGAAATGAAAGGAAGAAAGAAAAGTGTGGGAGTTTTATTATTATTATTAGAAGATTAATAATCAATAACACAGCGCAAAAGGCATGTGGAGTGAGACAAGGTAGGGTTGACGTGATTCAAAAATGTGTACCTAAAATAGGAGTCAAGCGACGTCGTTCGGTCAAGTTCTCCCACTTCACAAAGATGTGTTTGATTTAATTTTCACGTGTGGACCTTTTCCTTCGCAGTGTTTGTAATTTATTTTGGTCCCTCCTTTACTTGCTAATTTTTTTCTTTATCGTTTCACCCTTTGACCACTTCTTAATCACAACCACACTTTTCTCAACACTTTTGCTTCTCATTTTTCTATCACTTTTCTCCTCTCTTCAATTTTAAAATTATAAAATAAATACAGCTTCTAAACACATGGGAATAAGATACCTTCCTCTTAGAACTTAAATTCAAATAATCGAGTTAAGATAGCTTCTAAACAGATGGGAAAAAGATGACTCAGTTTTTTATTATAGAATACATTTTTAAAATAGAGATTAAAAATATATTTGTCTTCCAATAAATTCTTTTCTAAATCCTTCCCATAGTTCAAATAATTTTTATGCTATTAATTTAATAGTGTTTATGCACTTATAACTTGTTTTGGAATTCATTCACTATATCATACATATCAATTATACAAGAATATTATGGTAGAAGAATGCATTAAATAACTAAAAAAAATATCTTATTTATAGCTATTCAAAGTGTTCACAAAGCCTAAACCACACTGTCTTATCAAATACTTAATCATGTATTTTGAAGAGTAGAATGGATACAAAAAGTAGGAAGAATAACATCAAAATCCATTATGTAAATGGTTTTAGCTGGAGAAGATGATTGAGTAAGAATATTTTAGTCCAAACATAAACCAATTCATATTTCATAATATATGCATGACATCAATACATGAGGAAAGAAAGAAGTACATTGTAGTGTATATTTAATACATTGTAACTTGTTCCATCAGTTTTCTCTAGGCAATATAGCTGGCTGCATTCTGTAATGTGCATTATTACTTAAGGGCTTGTAAGTGTCGTACCCATATAGGGTTAGGTATCACATTAGATCAACATACACTGCAGATAAGAACAATCGTAGGCATTCGGAAACAGTAAATTTACTACCTCAGACATTGATAGTGAATGCTGAGCGCAGATTACAAGCTGGGGTACATACATGGCAAAATATTTCCAGGTGCTAAGGGGTTGACCTCCTTGGTAAAGGGCATAACATTGATTTTGCAGTTGCAACATAGTTGTTGGATATGTCTGAGCTATCAAAAGGATAATATTTCTGTGACCACCTTTTCTTTGAGGGTACTTGCAAATTGAGATTATATCAGGAAGACCAGTTTTGACAAATGGATTTTACGGTAAACTTCAAGTCCCAGACCAAAACCACTGCCCGTCTTTTCCTTTATTTTTCTTTCAATATTTACTTCCCCCAACGGTTCCAATCCCTTCTGTTTTGTCTCTACTTGAAATATGTTTGTGAATAACTTTTCTACATCAGGAAAACAACCCAGAAGATGAGAAGCTGTTATTACTAGAATTCCAGAAGCATGATAACCAACCCATGATTCCTTTCTCCACGGGTTGTGCAATGTCCCATTCTCGCTTGTGTAGCACCCTCACAAACTCACCAAAACTTAGATTTCCGTCCCGATTTGTGTCAAACAAATGGAAAACAATTTCAACCACATTGTCCGAGAGAGATATGCCGCATACCTAAATTATAACAATTAAACAAATTAAGATTTTACTATCCTAGCTATATATAATCTACAAAAATGGTGAAGGAAAAGAAATTTGAAAAGCACCCGGATCATATAACTCAGAAGGTAATAGCAGAAATAAAATTGCAACATTGATTAGATAAAATAAGAATTGAATCCTCCGTAAAAATGTACACTCATTGTAAGCACCAATGCATAAGTGCTATGTTGAGCAAAATATTAAAGATAAAATGACGTACCTGTGATGCTGCCCTCTGAAAATCGTCTCTTGTCAACAGACCGTTTACTTCTCCAAAACTAAAAACAGCCAATGAAAATGGCAACAATTTTTTTCGTAGCTCTGCAAAGTTTTTGAAATCCTCGAATGTGATACGTGCATCCTTGAGGCATGGATCATCATTCAACATATCAACCCGTTTAAGCAACCTGCTTAGATGACTCATGTCTGCAGAAGCAACCATGGAGAGTGCAAAGTCCTTGGCTGATATGGTTTGTTGTGATTTGTAGTCGTAATGAGCAAACTCCAGTCTCAGAATCTACGTAAAATATTGAAACTAACGGTCATACGTAATCACTTCTGAGGTCACCGTAGAAAACATTCTACACATATGAAACTTTTACAGAAAATGGAAGTGATCAATCTCGTACATAAAATTTATGGCGGGAATTCAAACATACACAATTGTTCACGTAGAAGCTCAAGAATCAAGTTATCTCATTAAATCACAGTTCCATACGTCAAATACTGTTAGTTAAGCCCCATTAATTAGTAGTTAGTAACTAACAATAGGTTAATTATTTAGCATTTCTTAGTTTATAGGAGATAGTTTGAATAAGCCCTCTGTGACTATAAATAATAGAAGGGTTGAGAGAGAGGGATGAGGCATCTTAGCAAATTGGAAAGGTTTGAATTCTTGGAGTGGGAAGATATCAGCGTCTCTTGAGTACCCTGAGCACCATTGTAACTATCTCTAGCTCTGTTAGAACTACTCTGCATCCTTCCTAAAGTGTCTAAAATAACTAAGAAACTTATATTTGCAAACACTAAAATTTATTACAACTACTCTGCATCCTTCCTAAAGTGTCCAACATAACTAAGAAACTTAAATTTGCAAACATTAAAGTTTGTTAAAACTACCTCAGATTGCACATAAAAGCAAATAAAGTTTTGGCGGTTCTTAATGCCATCACCACAAGTCACAACTACCTCCACCACGTTAATGATAATGAAAACATAAAAAAGTATAAGATCTATTTTTCCAGGTGCGTATATCGGTGCAATATATCATATATGGTCAGACAACTAATAATGATTTTCCAAAAACATGTGGAGAAGAAGTGACAAAGCAACCATTTATCGCTATCCTTCAAACCCCATGAAGAAACTATGATTGAAGCAACTAGCAATTTACCTCATCATGCAAGTCTCTCAAAAATTTAACAAATTTATCATGCTGGAGGCATCCATTTCCATCTTTATCAAAAAAATATTCCACCAGCCCTCCATCTTCAACAGAATGGTTCACCTTTAGGCCAGTTCGCAGTCCATCCCTGTGGTGAACACCCTGTCGATGACGAGATCGCATCAATGCCATCACTTTCTTGAACTCTTCCTTACTTATTTCCCTGTAAAGTTGTAAATGGGAAAAGCAAACTGATGTCATCGGAAGAGAGATATAATACTGGAAAACCAAGCACCCACAAGGCTACAAATCGAATTCAAAGTAGCTACAATTACAAGGCAACACTTTGTGTAGCCTTGAAATTGATGTCATTGCATGTTTGCAACAATCTAATAGCAATATCCTCAAAAAAATGACTGATGAATATAATGGTAGAGTTACTGGCAAAGGAGTAGCACGAACACTCACCCATTATTGTTGATATCAAACATTTTAAATGCCACTGTAAAACTTGATTCCGGGATGCTGAGTAGTGTTACAAAAAAGATATACCTGCTCCAGAGAAAAAGAACAGAAGTTGGACACATACAAACATAGAACATGAATTAGATAGATGAAAAGAAAGTACAAACAACAACAAAAAAGCCAAATAACCTTAGTTAAAGTGGCAGCAAGCCCCTTTGAGGACTGCTTCATCCTCAATTGAATTCATTCATAGGCTGCTTTGCTTCCACTTTACCCTATCCCCATTCCCATAACAGGTCTTAGACATCCTTTGCAACTAAAAAGGAAAGAGAAGAAAACAAAGGATATTTAGTTTGTCAAAACATTTTCTCTTTTCGTTTCATACTTCCACTAACAATTACAAATTCATCACCTCATTTTTACTTTGTTTCATGTTTTGAAAAATCTGCACAAAAAACCATGAAAATTACACTTTGTGTGAAACCAAACAAAACTCAGCTTGCACACAATAGAAAATGGAGATATACCCAATTTCCCCCATCACAACACTTAACAAAGAAGAAAACATTAATGGAGGAGATGACTCACTCTTTAAAAGATATAAGCCCATCATCGTTTACATCAAAAAGCATAAAAAATTCAGAAGGAGGGCAGCGTAAATGACCCGGACTCCTTTCTCCTTCCAAGTATCCATCTCTAACAAGGTTGGATTCAGATGGAGGGAAAACAGGAACCACTGCCCGCATCAGGTCTGCTGGTTTCATCAGTACTTCTCCTTTTGGACTGCGATCAGATGCAAAGTACTCAAAAACCTTAATCAAAAAACAATAGTAGACATTGTCAATGCAGTGATCATTTGAAAACATTTACATAACATTAACTTTGCAATGCTATATTCTCTTATCATTCCCCCTAATTCCCTACAAGATAAAAATAAATAAAAATTAACCATGGGTTTAGATAGAGAATTTTACAATTCCCAAGAGATTCTATTATGCTGAATTTGAATTGCTCTTATGTTAAATTAATTCATTTTGTAAATGTTTTGTTAGGATAAAATAATAAAAAATTTATTGAGTTTTATTCCTATGTGTAGAGTATTTCAATTATCACCAAATATAAAAATTTATTTAATAGTTAAAAAATATCAGTCATAATATTTTTTAGTTCAAGCAGGTCAGGATTACCTTTTGGCCAAAATCCACAAGATTTTTAAGGTGATGTCAACAAGAGTTATTTTGAATTGACATTAGCCGAAGTTATTTTAAGGTAAGGTCGACCACAATTATTTTGGCTAATAGTAATCTTCAACAATGTTGATAAAGGTCATTTTTGCTGACTTAAAAAAAATTCCATCAACTGTCATTAGCCAAAAGAATACTAGTCGAGGTTGGTTTAAAGTTTCCCATTCGATACTAAAAAAACTCCTAACCAATTTTGGACAAAAACATTGGCAATGTCAATCGAAAACAATTTCTGCACACATTGACTAAAAAAAATTATAAAGGCGTCGACTGTACAAATCTAGTTGACATGAGCTAAAAAAAACTCCACAAATAATCCAAACAAAGTCTAAAGGACAACCCATCAACAGAGCTCAGGAAAGATTAAGAAGAGAAAAGACAGAGATGTAAGAGAAGACAAAGTACGAAAAATGTTAATTTCTTACATTTTAAGTAAAATTTAAAATTTTCTAATTTTAAAATTACTCATAAATTTTTAGAATTTCAATTTTTTTTTTAAATTCTCTAACCAAACAACTATTTTGTCATAAAACATTTTAAAAATAAATTACCCTCTAAAAAGTTTTCATCCAAACACACTATAAAGGACAAACACACAATAAAGGAAAAACCAAAGCTATCTATTATATGTAAAAAAATAAGAGGCATTGAATATTTTCTGCGTTCTATACATAGGAGGACTTGCTATATGGGGTTAAAATTACTTTTTCAAGTAGAATTTAGCCCAACTTTCTTTGGACTTTTCTTCTGATTTAAAGGAAGAGCTAAGCCAAACGCATTCTCTATGCAGTTTAACTTTTATAAAAGTAAAGGAAAAAAATTACATTCCTAAAAGGTGGAGCGAAAGAGGTTTTTTTAAAAAATTAAAAAAATATAAATTGACACTCATTCTCTCTTAATGTTTATCTTCCTTAACCATCATATCACTTATAACATTTATCATCTTTCATTTTCCATCTCTCACCTCCCTTTCTTTCAAGCCACTTTTTAAGGAAAAAACAATTATACGATCCCACGACACAACTGAGATTCGTTTTAATTTACAAGATAGTGTTAATAAAATAAAATTCCATTATGTATTACATGAAGATTGATCTAGACTCAAAAGCGCAGTAGTCGGGAACATATAATAATTTCTCCCACTTTAAGGTAACGGAATGAAATTCGTCACAAAATATTTACTCCATTTCCAAAGTTCCGAGATTTAACTTCAACTTTCAAGTAAAAAAAATTAGAATAACCAACTAGAATTACAAACATGAATTAAACTTTATGAACGTAGAAAAAGATTATTATGTTAAAATTTATTTGATTAAATAAGAACAGCAAGTGATAAATATGCACCTTTTCCGGAGGACTTCGCAACCGCATACGCTTCTCATAGTTGAAGAAAATATTTCTCCTGAACTCATCTACACCACAAAAAATCAAATGACGTTGTTCTTACTATTTTTATTATCAATAATAATATCATAATTATTATAATTAGTAGTAGTATTAACAAAACCAAAACCACCAATCAGCTTTACAAAATTAATTAATTAAATATTTCGAGGAAGCGAGAGAAACTTGCCTCCAAGTAGCAAGCCAGAACTTTCAGGAAGTGAAAATTTGGGAAAGAAGGTGCGACGTGGTTTTTGATCTTCAGAATTCGGTGTTGACCGGTCAACTAGAGAAGCGATGGATTCAAAATTTAAAGTAGGCGAAAAAGAGTAGAAGCCGAACAGAAGAAGACCTAGGACACCAGAGCCGGCCAGGGCGGTCGAAAGTGCAGTTCGACCGAAACCGGTTCGGACTGGGTCGGCGGTGTTGAGGAGCGAGGAGGCGGGGGAAGAGGTAGAGGAGTGGCGGATCTGGAACCGATGGATCGAGAAGCTTTGGGCGATGAACGGTGAGGATCGGGTTCTGAAGGAGGAAAAGGAAGACATGTTAACGGTGTGTGTGCTTGTTAGTAAGGCAGACACCGTTAAGTAATGAAGGCACAGATAAACTGGGTGTTGAATCCTGGTGCGGAATCTAGGTGCCGAAACAGAAGCTTATGAAAAAACCGTTGAGGGCTTTTTTCGTGCACCTCCCATTTTTCATTTTGCACCCCCAAAGTTTTATAAACTCTAAATAGCCTTTGCCACAAGTGTAAAAAGACTAAAACCTAATTTCTCTCTTATAATTTACTTTCTCACAACATTCGCTCTACCCCTAGAGCCCTGCACAATACAAAAACTTTCTCTCTTACTTTTCACCATTTCTCCCATCTTGCATCCCACGGCAAAATACTTTTTTTCTCAAATCTTACTTCACTCTCCCCACACATTACACCTCACCTTTTATCTCTCTTTTTTTTCTTTTTCTTTTCACAGTAAACTCAACTAAGTTATATTTTTTATTGTTTATTTGGAATAATAGAAAATTATATGATATTTGAATTGTTGAAATTCGTAGATGGAAAAGAAAACTCGAATTTGAAAATTGGATTTTGAAATAATGTTAGATAATGTATTAGTTTTTGAAATTCAATTATTAGATTTCGATATCCGAAATGTTCTAGATTTTGAAATCCACACACACACACATATATATATATATATTAGGTGTATTTCTTTTATTATTTCTTTTATTATATATTTATTATAAAAATAGTAAGAACATAATATGTCTCAACATATTAGATTGAGAATTTTGCATAGGATGAAATTAAAAGGAGACCTAAGAGTAGAAGGGGTCTTCATGGTGAAACTAAAGAAGTTGTAGTATTAATTGCTTTTAATGTTGACTAGTAATAGGAAAATGTCATTAAGCAGCACCATAATGTTCATAAAAAAAACAAAGTAGTTGGATATTTTGGAGGTCTACATAACACTTCTTTGTTGTCTCATGTATGTGAATCACATATTTGTTTGTCAAGTTATGTGAATCACATATTTGTATTTGTATTGTGGAAAGATTAAGTTAGTAATGTTTTTTTTTTTATGGTTGATGACTCATTTAAATTTTATATGTAATTGTTTTCTTAGGATCGAGGGGAGACAAAGTTAGTCTCTCATGAAAAAAAAATAAACAAATTTGAAACATGTCATGTCACTATTTAAGATTATATGTTGGATTTTGGTTTAATGTCTATATGTGATATTTTGTACAATTACATCGCTAAGGTGTTTAAATTGTCATTTATTAAGAGATAACACAGAGAGACAAACACCTTTCAAGTCTATAGTAGTGAGATGATAGTCACACTAGATAATGTGTCTTTTTTGCTACATCTATTTGTAGTGGAATAGTTTTGTCCGAATGAACCTCTAAACTTTGAAGGGGCTTTGAAAACTTTCATGAACCTTTTAGGCATGGATCGCACGAGGGCTACATCTGAGCTTAGGCAATGTCATGGTCGCCATGTAAGCCTGAGTTGGTTAAAAGATGTATATAATGACTATTGTGATAACCAACACTAAAAGTATGTCGCACAAGCCTATTTGTTGCATCTTATTATATGCACAACTTTTGTAGATAAGAGCGTCACATATATTTGTGTATCCAACTTGATACTCTTTAGAGATCTACAATCATGTGACAAATATGCATGGGGAGTTATTGCACTTGCCCACCTATACGAGCAGCTTGGAAATGTTAACTTTGTAAAGACAAATCAATTAACTTGATATTTAAATCTTTTACAAGTACACATATATTTTGCACTTTGATTTTCTTTATTTACTATTTCATTATTGAAATACATTTGCACTTTTTTGTAGAGTTGAATATATGAGCACTTCTTTAAGAACACTTCTTTAAGATAAGAAGGAAGTAGTTGTTGGCTAGTTATAATGAGGCTAGACCGCAATTTTTATGACGGGGAGGCAGTTTTCCAGCCTACATGAGTTTAGGGTACAATTAGATCCTTGACGTATAATGCCTTCACATCGAATTACTTGTCCGCATCTAACAATTTGTATGTTCTCTGGCTCCATCGGAGTGGGTGGGATTATTCATTGTCATTTGCCTGAATGTGTGTTAAGGCAATTTGGGTATGATCAGTCTATCTCACTATTGTCAAATGTTGTTCTAGAGGCTAACTTGACAACCATTGATAATTGTTAGTTACGCTTCACCAAACATGTGTTGGTTAATGTCACAACAGAGGAGGTCATAATATACACCATAGACATTCATCTACATTTGGCTAGCAACATGTTTATTTAATGATCTCTTGATCTATGTTGATTTACATGTAATAGTAGCATTTTTATTATGTCTTATATTGTTTTGAACGTTAAAGTAATGTTTGTAACTAAAGAATTTTGTATTTATTATTTGCATATATATAATCTATTTACATAATGCAAATATCAGTCATAATGCAAATCTACATAACTAGTATTCATGCTCATCAACTCTACATAACTAGCAACATGTTTATTTAATGATCTCTTGATCTATGTTGATTTACATGTAATAGTAGAATTTTTATTATGTCTTATATTATTTTGAACGTTAAAGTAATGTTTGTAACTAAAGAATTTTGTATTTATTATTTGCATGCATATATATAATCTATTTACATAATACAAATATCAGTCGTGATGCAAATCTACATAACTAGTATTCATGCTCATCAACTCTACAAATGTTTGCTCCATACTGACAAAAGAAGATGACCATGCATGATCCTCAGGGTAACAACATGTAGATGATATGATATCCACCATCGATAAAGGACAACATTTATATAGGTGAACATGTATAAATAAAATTAGTAAATGGAAATTATTTTATATTAGTACAAAATACTAATCACTTTACCTGCACAAAATGAGAACTATGAACATGTCTTATACTTATTAGTCGATATTGTCTTATATTAGAATGTGATCTAGTACGTAGCGAAAAGATCATAATATTTTGGACCAATGACAAACAAACTAAGATGATATTATATTGATTAGCAATAACATAACCCAGGTATAGTTATCCACTTGTATAACAATATGTATCCCTAATTAGGAGTCGATTATTAAAGACTTCATTAGTTTTTCTAGTTGATCATAGTTTCCCTCTAATCTTTCATATTTATCATGCCACTAGCTAAGTTCTTTAAACACTCAATAAGTTTTTTAAACAAATCATGTCGAATAAGGTGGTCATGACACTTCATGGATCCCCAACAAAGAAACAATGCATATATTTCCACAATGACCATTATCAATGACATCAATAACATCGATAATGTAAGGGTGACAGATCGGATGAAACTAATCTAAAACATGTATTCACCTTTATTGCATAAATCCAAATCTTGCATCAGATTTAGTCTTAGATTGCATGTCTTTCTTTACTGAAAAACTATCATGTATAAAATGCAAGGCATCTATATGCTCAAATTACGAGGGTTCACACTTTGTAAACCTTTGAGATAAATGAACTTTAATCTCTATTGCACCATTAGTATTAACTTTATGCATTGAAGGTATCATTGATGTCATAACAGAACAAACAATTTTAAGTAACTTTTATGTGACTGTCATTTTTTTGCAATGTCAACTTCTTTGAAACAATTAAGAATCAGATCAAATTCTTTTTGAATGCATAACTTTATCTGTGATTCATTTGATGAAATATTTGAAAAACTCAATCTAGTTCACATAATATGAATTTCAGACAGATCAATAATCAAAGGGTTATTTCGTGCTAATTCACAAACACATGGTAGACCATATGTTCCTCTCAAAATGCAACTACAACTTTTACTATCAAATCCTATATGTTGAACTCGATTGAACTTCCCAACAATGAGTTCCAAAACATATTTGGATACATATTCAACCAATCTTTTATATCATCTTGACTTAAAAATGACATTCATAAGATTTAAACTTTTTTTCAAAAGATGTCTTTAATTCATTATGTTGCGGGATGATGACTTTATGAATTGTATCTCAATACAAGTAAAGGTCTCTCATACTACTTCTCAATATTTTCTTTAGGCTATAGTGAATAAACTCAACCCTGATATAAATGACATAAATAATAGCATAAAACATCTATAAAAAATAATTAAATAAAATAAGATTCATACGTACTTGTTTGATATTATGTTTCCTAAATAAATTAATCGATTTGTCCACACCTTTACAAAATATTTTTTATACGGAATAATCCAAGAGTCGTTGATATATTCAAAGAATAAAGATCATGAATTACAAACATAATGAAGGTGGTCAAAATAATCACTAAAGATTGACTTAAGTTCACAATCTATGACATTTTCCCATGCTTCCATGACAACATCTCATGCATCAACAAAATTAACTAATATTGGCTTGCACATTTTACTGAATGTGAAAACGACATAGGAGATGATAACATTTAGGGAATATATTGTCAATGACATTCATTAAAGCTAGGTATTTGTCACTAATAATGACTTTTGGACCAGCTTCAGAAGTCATAAATAATTCTCTTAGCATTTTCAGAGCCCAGGTGAAATTATTTTGTCATTCACTTGATAAGAATACAAAGATAGTTGAAAAAGTCAACCATGTTCATGTAACCCCAACTTTCTTAAGTAATAGTAACCAATATTTGTTGGTTTTTATCCATTAAGAAAACAATATTAAAAACATTCAAAACATTCAAAACATTTATTACAACATGATGTGAACACAAGATGTCACTTACCACCTCAGATTTGTCCAATAGCGAATCTTCAACAAATATATAAAATCTTTTAGGAATGCCAAATATATAAAACATATTAAAAAAATGTATTAATTTTTTTAAAAAATAGTTTAAATTATATATTAATTTTTATAAGGTTTAAATACTAATTTGGTTCTTATTTTCGTTGTGTTTATTCAATTTAGTCATAATATTTTTTTCAGTTTGGTTCTAATTTTCATTAATTTTGTTCAATTTAGTCTTTTTGCTAATATCGTTTAAGTAATTAATGAATAGTGAACAAGATAAGATCGGTCATATGTCAATTCGTGATTTTTTAATATTTTTTTTATATTTTTTATTTTTATTTTTAAGTTTATAAAAAAATGTCTATGCATCATACCAATATCGTGTCATGTGTCATGATAAGTATCACATGTTACAGTCAATGTTTTATATTCAATTTGGTTCCTATATTCGTTATTTTTTTAATTTAATTGTTTTTAAATAGAATAATTTTTTTCTTCTTCAAATTAAAACCAAATTTAATTTTTATATAAATATATACTTATATTTTTATTAAATATTTTTAATTTAAGGTTATAATTGATTTAAAATTAGAATGCAAATTTCAAAAAGTGAATAGAAACATTAATAACTTAAAATTTTAAGAGATTAAAAATTATATGTGATTTTTAAATTTTTAAAAGATTAAAAAGTGGAGAGAATGTTATTACTTTATGTAATTTTTAATCTCTTACAATTTTAAATCGATAGAACTAATCTCATTTTTTAAAATCGTTCTAATTTGATATCTAATTCTTAAATATTGATATATTTTTTTTATCCTTCTTTACCGTTTATATTGTTGCTTTTTCTTATTCTTCTAACTGTGCTCACCCCCATTTAAATTATAGTTTATTTCATAATGTTACTTTCTAAAGATAATATATTTATAACATAAGATTATTTTTACAATAATATATTTTTGAATGTAAATTTATTGATATTTATATGTTAACTTTTAAACATAATTTAATAATATTAAATTTCATTTGAATACTAAAATTATTAATAAAAGTAAATTGAACTTATTAAAATAAATAAAAAATATTTCATTTAAAAATTATTAATTTATATAATAATTAAAGCATATTTATTATATGAATTAATTAATATTTTTAATATTTTAATTTTATGTTAATATGTTTTAAAAATATATTTTTGTAAAAAAGTTTTATCTCAAAATTTGACTTGAGTGACCGAATTTCGAACAATTTTTCCATAAAGGAGTATCATGATAAAAGGTCAACATCTGATTTTCAGATTATCGAATTTTGAGCAGAAAAAGAAGAAAAGAGATAAGATTTTGTGGTTATACTAGCAATAACTTGATTTTCGCAAACTTTTAAAGAAATGTGAGAAAAGAGAACAGATCTTGCAATTATTTCAGCAATTAATTGAATTTTGCAAACATTTAAAAAAGGCATTTTAGGGAAAAAATATTTCAATTTATTAGGTGATTAATTTTCTTTACCCAATTTGGTGGTTAGTCATTTTACTCATTTTAGTCCTTTGTGTTCTTCAGTACCATCTGTCATATTCAAAAGTTGAGAAGGTCAGCTTTCACATGTTTGCACAGCGTCAAATTCTCAAATTACTGCAAACTATGTTTGGTCCAATATGTGTATGGAGAATATTCTCTAAATTGTAATCCTAACATTATTCATAATATACATATAGTTTAAAATCGAATTACGATTGAACAAAATTTCACAATTTATGTAATAATTTATATTACGTCCAAAATATGAATCTAAAATTCCAAACACTAAACCAAAAGCAATAAAAAATTTCAATAATAATATCTTTAAAAGAAATAACTTTTACTCCAACTTTTTATTTATATTCTATTTATCACTAAATTAGTTTTCCCATTTTATTTCTCCCAACTAATCCTATTAGAATAGTTCATTTTAATATTTATACGTAATCTACTATACGAGTTTTCAAATTGCAGGTAACGTGTCATCTCATTTTCTTAGTTTTCTAGAATCTAATAATATTGTCGTACTTTTCATTGAATTGTCACGTTATTTTTTCCTACCATTCAATAACATCGTACCTTTTTACGTGAACTGAACAAACTTCCTGCAAAAAGTAAAAACTGTTTATTCAATAAAATCATGAAATTATCAATGGAGCGTACTTAAAGAATAGGAAAATAATATTTACACTCTTAAAAAAGCATACTCCTTATTTATGACAAACTTTAATAATATAATAATATATATTAAGATTTTCAGTTAAAAATTAAAATAAATATAATCAAAATATTATTAGTTAGGATGGTGAAATGTGTGGTTTTATTTTGAAGGAAATAATACCATCCGAATATTAATAATTTGATAATAATATTCAACTTAACTAGCATTGTCTGTCTCACAAAAGATTATTGTAACATTCAATCAATATATGTTTATTGGTTAATTACTCACATTTATAGTTAAGTTTTTCTTTTTCTTGTTTCCCCTTTCCAGATCATTCTTAAAATATATTTTTAAATATCCAATTTTTCATTAAATATTTTTGAAATGTCCCATGTAGCTCCACGATGAAAGTCCCTGCACCAAACAGCTGCACAACCAAACTTGCAATTAAATAAATATAGAAAACAATAATAAAAATTAAAAATAAAGCAAATACCTTGGCACCAAACGCAAAACAACGGGACGAAAGATAACGGGAGTCAACGGCAACAGCAGCTACGACGAAATCATCACACAGACGCGATGGAACATTAATGGCAACGGCAAACATAATAAACTCCGTCAATTCCATTGTTAACTGGAATTCTGAAAATTGAAATTGTGCGAATCAGAGTATGTGAATTGAGGTTATTAACCTTTATTGTTTTTAGTTTATTTTTGTTGCATTTTAATTGAAAATAAATTGTCCAAAATTCTCCTTCCATAGCAAATGTTATGTACAATAACCAATTCTTGGAGTCCAGCTTCTTAGATCTACGCAAAAATCTTCCAGCAACGCAACTGGAGAATCTCCCAGGGCGATTCAAAACCTGTAATGAGAGAGATAAGAAATTTACAGATCTTCTTCGGATTTCGACATGATCGAGAGACGACTCGGTCTCGGTTCGTAGGCTGATCTTCTCCTCTGTTGGTGCGAAGAAGGACGAATCAACGCAGTGAGAGCGCGTTTCACCCACTCACCTTCGACGCCTCCGATTCTGACGAGCGAGTTTTTCATCGCGGACCGGCGCATGTTGAGCCGGTTTGAGGGGAACGAACCTGCTGGTGCGTGGTGTTGACTGTTCTTGTGGAGACTGCACCGGAACGAACCGGGATGATTGGTAGGGGAACACATGCACGTTTTCTTCTGAACCGTAACGTGGCGGTGGTTCTTCTTGACGATTACGTGGCTCGACACGGTCCGGCTCGGGGAGATAGACCGGTCGAGGGCAAACCGGACGGAGGGAGATGGTGCCGTGCTGATTACGTTGACACGCGTCGGGGAAGTCGAACGGTGCGGCATGTGCGAGTGAGAATTTTCAAAGAAACTTGACGAAGACGAACGAAACTGTGCGTTTGACGTTGAATAAGAACAGAATTTGGTAGAAGGTAAGAGAGAAGAACGAAGCACTAGTCCGCTAGATTTTGTTGTTCTGGAAGAACTCGCCATTCAGAAACAACACAGGAAAACAACGAAAGAAAGCAGAAAGACAAAGGGCAAAAAGGACTTTTTCGTATCCTTCTCTTTCTAAGTCTCGTTTGAGGAGTTGGTTCGGCAAACCTAGCGACTCTCCGAGGCTTCTCTTATAGTCCTTAACGCATGGTTTGCTCGTCATTAACTTCTCCTTCGGAGGCATTTTCGTAATTGACCAACTTAACCATGGTTAAGTGAGTTTAGGTAAGTATGTGAAACTGGAACCGTTGATCTTTACTAGGAAGTTTCCTTGGGTGCCACGTGGACCTTAACAATTAAGGTTAATGCTCTGATGATGGGTTAATGCAATGGTGACGAGGGAGTTAACTAACCGCGGTCAGCCGTTGTCCTACCAGTTTTGAATAATCTTCCACACGATGAAGAGGCGTTTATACTTGACCGTTTTGGTACGACGCATAATCAATGGCCTAACTACTTTCGCTCTAATTTTTTGAGAAAATAGAAATATACGTATGCGATACTACTGTATTATTGAATTTGATTCCCAGCATTATATAGTTCAGACTTTTAATAAGGTTTGGAATATGTATGGCGTGACATATCTTCTACATTGCATAATTAATTGACCCAATGATTATTTATTTCAGCCTAAAAGTATTATTCTGGTACGTCTACCAAATATTATGAGTTTAATTATCATGAAGTCCAAAAATAATGTTCTTTATATTTTTATATGTTCAAAAATTAATTTCAATTCAATTATAAACACTGTAACTTTGAGTTTGTTCTACACAATATTATATGACTAATAGTATCAGAGAGATTCTTAAAACCATGTAATTCAATTTCTAATGTTACTTTAACAATATGATCTTAGGTAATATTGATATATGATTTTTTGCAATAATTTTTAGAGAAAAAGGAATAATGGTCAACAAAGATACTTGAAGATTTAAAAATATATATGTGCAATTAAGTTCTTAGAATTTAGGAATCGATGAATTTGATTAATGTTTAGTTTGAGTCAAAATTTATATTCCTAATTTGATATGTATTCTGAAAGATGTAGGATATATTTAAGTTTAATTGTATATTACCCTAATAATTGTATATATAATTATCCGAATTGAATATTTTATTACACGATAGCTGAAATACATAAAGAAAAACTTCCATTATAGGAAATTTTGACATTCTAAGTGAGTTATTATCAAAACCCACAAAGAATTTACTTATGTGGAATGATGTGTTGCACACCTCAATAGAGGTTCTCTACCAAAGATAATTTATGCTCCTAATGGATAACAAACATAAAATATTTATAAACGATTTTGATTTATGTATTAAAAGTGTTATTAACAGAAGTTTGGATAAGTACGTTTATTCTCCGGTTTTGTTCTGTTTTATATTTATTACTTTTTTGTTTTTGTTTTATATTTAGTACTTGTTTGAGTGTATCTAAAGTTATAGTTTAGTTTGATTATTATCGACTCAATCAAATTTTGGGTGGGTTTGACTGGGTCGTATTTAGTCGATTTTTGGTCAGAGTTAATTTATTAAATTTGGTCGATTTTTGATAAAGGCTAATTTAGATAAATTTCATTTGGAGTTGACTCGACTGAGTTTCGACCATATTTGACTTGGCTGAATTCGATCAATTTTTGGTTGGAAAGACCATTCATGGTTGTTTTGACCAAACTTTGTTAATTTTGAACCAAGGTTAACTCAATTGGATTCAACCGATTTCGATTGGGATCAACTCAACTAAGTTTCAAACGTTTTCGTCCCGGCCGAATTCGACCAACTTTCGGCTGGGTCCAATTTGGCCAAATTCGATCGATTTTTGATCGGCATTGACTCGATCAAGTTTTGATCGTGGTCGTTCCATCCAAACTAAGTCATTTTTTTACTTAGGCCTTCGGTCGAGACTGACTTGACTAAATTTTATCTATGGCCTTCCCAACCTAATTCGATTAATTTTAGGTTGGGATTGACTCGACTGAGTTTTGACTGTGCCTGTCCCGACCAAATTCGATCAAATTTCATCGTGACTCGTTATGACATTTTGTGTGACCTGGTCTATGTCAACCTTTGGTCTGACCCGACTCATCGCAATTTTTCAATTTTGTTGTTTATGGGGGAACCTATGTTTCTAAGTAAAGAAAGATCTTTCCTATCTAGTTAGCTAATTTTTTTCAAGGTTTTTACATAATAGTTTAGTTTCGTTTGTTAGATCAATAATTAATTTAAACTAATTTTCAGTTCAATTCAAGTGAATTATTTTAGGTTTAGTGTAATTTTTAACAGTTAAGTGCATTTTAATTAATTTTGTCCACTCGTAGAGAATGCTTGTATTTATAAACAAAAAGGTGGAAAAAAAATTGTAAAGATAATAATTGATTGTCAAAGAAAGTTAATTCATGAAATATACGCTATTTGATTTATTATTTTCTTATGAGTGTCAATTGTCATATTTAATGAGATTCGTGATATATTATGCTCATAATTATATTTATTATTTTGTGATATTTATTACGAGAATAATATGCTCATATTACAAGATATTATGAGAATATTTATATTTATTTAATATTATTTTCTGGCTTGAATGAAGCGAAGTACATAAACCTCCTAAATTTGGAGCTTTACAAGGTGAACGAATCAGACTTGTAAGTCTGATTTGGTAAAGTGGAGTTAGAGTGTGTATGTGGTGTTTAACATTTTCGATTTGGAATTATCCTTGGCTATGGTGTTTAACATTTTCGATCAATGTAGTAGTTTGTTTTGAACATGCTTTTGACCATTCATTTATGGTTTGTTGTTTTTCGAAAAACCTCAAATTGCATTCTCCTATCGTGGTTGGTAATTACGGTTAAGAATTATATTTTAAGTCTAACTTAACTCCACAAAATCGATTTCCTATGATATGCTTTAACTTTTGACTCTGATATAATGTTTAGAAGTGAATTTTAAACCTAACTCAACCCCCCCACAAAAGTGGCTTGTAAGGTGAGGTTTACACTCACTTATATATTGTAAATTATCATTATCACTAGTTGATGTGAAACTTTTAACACACCTCCTTAAGCTGGTAATAAGTGTTTTTCATTTTTAGCTTGGATATAATTCTTTCAAAATTATTGTTGTTCAACCTTTTCTAAAGTATATTTACAAGTTGTCGTTGAGAAGAAACATATAGTGTGTAAATCATGTTGGTGTCAAGCATTTCTATAACAAAATGTGTGTCCACTTTAATATGTTTGGTTCTATCATGTTGTACTTGATTATGAGCTTTGTTAATTGTAGAATTTTTTTTATCACAACATAGGTCCATCACAATAGCTTACATATCCCTTGAGCCATTGGTCGAAATTTTGTTTCAACATTGGAGTTGGCTACTACACTTTAGTTTTTACTCTTCCAAGTTATCAACAATTGAACCTGCATAATTAGCATCAGTATATGCTTCAAGATCAACATTCTTGTTTCTTTTGAACAAAATTCTTCTTCTTGGTGTCTCTTTCAAATATTGAACAATCCTTATAACAACTTAAGTGGGCTTCCTTTGGTTGATGCATAAGCTGACTTAGTAAACTCACAACAAAAATTAATATGAAGTCTAGTGTGAGATAAATAAATAAGTCTTCCTACAAGTCTTTAATATATTTCTTTATCAACTTTACATTTGGATCAACAGGTGTGCTTGTTGGTTTACAGGCCATTTTACCCATTTCTTGGCAGAGATCAATGATATACTTTTGTTGCGATATAAAAATCTTTCTTTAAGTGAGCAACTTCAATTCCTAAGAAATATTTCTTTTTCCTGAAGTCTTAATTTTAAATTCTCTGACTAGACATTAGCTCAACCTTTATTGTTCATTTTCATCATTACCGGTCACAATAATATCATATACATAGACTAGAAGTATTAGCCCCTTAAATCAGAATGTTTAATAAACAAAATGTGGTCTCCTTGACTCAATTTATATTAGAGACCTATCATGACTTTGGTAAATCTTATAAACCATTTCTAGGTTGTTGTTTCAACCTATACAATGTCGTTTTTAATTTGCATACTATGTTTGCCTCAATCTGTCCCGTATGTCCAGGTAATACCTCCATGTATATTTCTTCTTTAAGATCTCTACGTAAAAAAACATCTTTCACATAAAATTGTAGCATATTTATAAATCCTAAACTCTAAACCAATATAACTCTAATCATGTTCACTTTTGCAATTGGTGCAAAAGTCTCCAAGTAAGATACTCCATATGTTTGAGTGAATCCTTTTACCTCCAACCTTGTCATGTACCTCTCAATGTTTTCATTAGTCTTGTATTTTAAAATATAAATCCACTTTGGAGTTTAGAGCTCTTTTTATGATTTTGTCCTTAAAAGACACATCAGATGGTTAAGGGATTAAGGTGCATTTAAACTGCTTTTGACATCGACTCGTAAGTAATGTGTGACTAGTTAGTATATCAAAACAAGTCCCCAGTTGAGGACTAGGAGAGTTTTCGTCCTCATAGACAATTCTCTGGTCCTAAATCCATTGAGATAACATCATGAAAATCAATCACCATATTTAAAGTATTGTCTGCTTTGAAGCCTGGAGTTTTTGTCATGGTTTTGTTCTTAAAAGACCACTTCAAAGTGTTGAAAGAAGAAATAACATTTAAATTTTCATTGGCCTCACTCCTAAATGATGTAAAACTATTAAGTATACTACAACACCAAATAAAAAATATATATAATATCAAACTTAAACAAAATAATATATTGAAAGAAACTATTCCTTTAAAAATTACGAAATAGAAATAAATCACAGGTATCACTTTTTTTAAAGTAAAAGACAAAATATGTTCTTCTTCCTTGATCCAAGTCAGCTATTTAAACTTTTGTCTGTACCTGGCTGCTTGGATGCATTGACTTTATCATTCGTCCTTTACCACGTTTATGTACTGTTGCTTCTTGGATAACATTCTTGAATCGAACAAGTAGGTAACTAGTGATCATTACTTAACTTTGTTACCTTATACTTTAATGAAATACCAAATATTTTATCAACTTTAATAATATCGAAACTATATATCCGATTTGAATTTTTATCCTTCACTTCTTGTGGCTGTAACAATTGACATATATACGGAGGCCCTCCATTAACTCAGCTATATTTTGATTTCATCTCCATGATATAAAACATCACCTTTACTTTTTAAAAGAAAAAAAATTCCATTAGACTGTGTTGGAATATATTAGAAAGTTAATTTTATGAACCAGAAATAAAATAGTACTGGTCAGACCAATGTTAGAATTTAATAAACTTTAAGAAATAAAAAAGTTTGGTTAGAATGCGCTAAACCGACGTTAAAAAGTTAATTCTAGAATTTAAAATAAAAAATAGCATCGGTCTAGTTGAAGCTAGCATTTATTAACTTAAAAAAATTAATACTAAGAAGTTATTTTTTGAATTAAAATATAAAATTAACAAGTACTTGAATGTTAGTATTTAATAATTATATAAAAAAAATTATTTGAGTTGCCTCGATCAATACTAAGAAGTTAATTTTTGAATTTAAAGTAAAAAATAGTGTTGTTGAAGCCTAACATTTAATAAATTTTAAAAAATAAAAAATCAGTTAAAAAATAAAAAATAAAAATATTTACGAACAACAGTTTGACCAACACTACGTTAAGTTAATTAATTATTTTTTTCAGCTTAAAATGGATTTTAGAATGAGAGAAGTGAATGGTAGTAGCTTTGATTTCCCTAATTGACACAAACACTATTTACTTTAGTTGTTTGCCTACTCAAAAGCCGATGCTAATCATCATTATTAGCGTTGACTTTTCTCTTTTTACATAAAATTTTTAGAGATACCGCTTATATTTTTTTATATCAAACTTATTTATTATATATTTTCCCTTTAAAATTATATCTCTCAAAATTATTAATTATGATTGAGTACATTATCATTTATTGGAATAACCTAAATTTATTGAAATAACCTAAATTTGTTTCATGTTTATTAAAAAACTTGCTCTAAAACATAGTTTACTAGGATCAATTACATAGTTTCCTTCTCCATTATTATTTTATATTATTTCTTATTTTCATATAGAATAATGATACTTTAACAATATTTTAACATTATCTACGTGTTATTATGTGATTGGTCCATCTTGTCAAAGTGTCAGGCCTCAGGAAAAAAAAAAAAAAAAAAAAAAAAAAAAACGTGGCAGCCTGAGAGCGCGCCACCTCAGCGACGCTCGTGGAGACAGCAAGCGTCCGACATCCGCTAACGAACGTCAACCGTGCGCGTGAATTTAGTCAAAACGTAGTGTGAACGTGTGCTGGCAGTGTGAACATGCGCTGGCAGTGTGAACGTGCGCTGGCGAGGTGGAAAAACGGACGAGACTCTGATAAATCCTCCACCCTCCACACGCTCCACCATTTTCCGTTTCTGAATTCTCTCTTGCTTCTCTCTACGCTCTCTGCACCCTCTCTCTAAGACACACCATCGTTTAATCCCCTCCAATTCTGGGTTCCGGCAGTGTGGAAGGACGCTCGACATCCAGGGCTTCCAGAGAAGAGCGTTCGGCTAGTGAAACTGGTAAGCCTTCCTTTCTCTCTAGCGTTCGTTTTCCTCGTACGCAAACTCAATTCTGAGTTGTGCGTTCGTCCTTTATTAGTGTAGCGTAATTCTGATTTGGTGTCAGGGCTCGTTCATTGTAGTTTGGTTAACGAGCGTTTACGAGCGTGGGAAAGGGAAACGTAGAGGAGAAATTGTGTGCGTCTGTGAACGTCCGTCATTTCCAGGTAAGGGAAGCTTATTTGATTTAATTCATGTTGTGTGCCTAATATGAACGTTCGTTAATTTACTGCATGAAATTAATGCATGATGCATGATACGTATGAAATTGTATGAACGAACGTTATTTGCTGGATGAGTATGATGCGTGAGGTTACTGTGTTTGAAAATATATGAACGATCGTTAATTTTTGGGTGAAGTGAGATATATGAATTTGCATGAACGTTCGTTATTTTGATTGTATGAGGTTGCTATGCTTGAATTATGTGAACAGTTCGTCTTTATGGAATAAGAATGATATATGAAATTTGAGATTTTGGAATGATATGAACGAATGAGATGAGATGATTTTCTGAGAAATGAATCTTCCATGAACAAGTTGTACGTTCGTTCTGGACGGTCATCAACCGTTCGGTTTTCCTGTAAGTAACAGTGAAATGTTGATTCTCTCATTTAAATAGTAATCTAGTGGAGGACGAGCGTCCTCGTGTCAAAATACTCTGATTGAGCGTTCGTCCTTTTTGGGTGCTCGGTTTTTATGATGAGCGCTCGTCCTAATTGGTGTTCGGTCTGATACCGAACGTTCGCTCAAGATGGTGTTCGGTCTTATACCGAACGCTCGCTTTAATTGGTGCTCACCTTGAGCGTTCGTCCAAAACGGCGCTCGGTTTTGAACTGAGCGTTCCTCCAGAAGTGCTCCGAACTGAGCGTTCGTCCAAAATCTCCGAATTGAGCGTTCGTCCTAATAATCTCGATTTCTGAATTTAGCGTTCGTCCTTAAGGGTGTTCGGTTTTTAGACTGAACGCTCGTCCTAAACATGGGCTCGGTCTTAGATTGAGCGCTCGCTAAAATCGGTCGCGTTCGTTTTCTGATTCTTAACGAGCGTCCTTTTGGTCCAGTAAGCATGGTTCGACCTCGTTCTCTCTGAAATTCTGCCGTTCGTACTCTGATTCGAACGAGCGTCCTTTAGTCTCGTTTCCAGCGTTCGTCCTTGGTCTTATTGGGGACAGAACGTTCGTTTTTTTTTGGCTTCTTTATGAATGATGAAAATGATTATGGAATGATGAATAGTGAATGATGTACAGTATATGAGATGAAATGAAAGCATGAATATTGAACGAGCGTTCCAGGAAGGAACGACTCAGATGAAAGTTGAAATTCGTAAAGTATGACTGTGGGAAGTTAATGCTGGCTGTTCAATCCTGATATTCCGTGAGTGATCGTCCTCAAGTAGAGGCGCACGTCATGCGTGGGAATGGCAGGAGGTCGTCGTCCTTAGAGGTACTTTGGACGGACGTACTAACCTCGGGTGGCAGCTGATGAGAATGCCAGTTACCACACCACCCGGGTGCATGAACGCCTGTAACTACGCAGAATTCATACAGTCCGGACAGTCAGTCGTGTCGAGTTTTATTTTGTGCATGCGTTATAATGCCTTGATGTGTGATGAATTATGTAATGAATTGTATGACTGATGCATGAGTTAAATTAAGTAAGCTTACCCTTTCGTTTCCTTGTGTTGTCTATTGTCCTTGTACGTCCGTCTTGTCATTGCAATGATCATCCGTGTGGATGTGAGCAGAGGGAGACGAGCGTTTGGAAGAGGCGCTGAATGAAGAGAACCTGGTTGATGTCGAAGTGAAGACCGAGCAGTGAGGCGCTCGGCCAGTTATGTAGCCTGTATTAGAGTGGTCGTTCGACCATCTTGTCTTGTTATTTTATTCTGATAGACCGTTCGGTATTTGTGCCATGTAAACAGTTCGGTCAAGTTTCGTGTACGTTCGGCTTTTTAATTTGTAACTCTGAAGACGTGCGGCTTTGCGCGTCCGTGTTGTTATTACTGTAATACTGTACTCAAGGACGTTCGTCCTTGAGCGTTGTTTTGTTTTAGTTGGAAAACTGTACTGAAATATTATTAAATGTGATTTTCTGATTTTATGGTTTATGCTGTATTTTTGGGATGTCACATTAGTGGTATCAGAGCAGTTTTGTTCTTTTAAGGACACTGTAGGTTATGAGTACACTGTGTTTTTGCTGTGTGCTTAAATTGCGTTTAATGAGTTATTTTCGACTCTTTGAACAGGACTAACGTTCGTTCTTTTCTTCGTTCCAAAGAGTCAATGGCACCTAGACTTCCTCCTCCTCCACCACAGACCAATGAACATGATGTGCCCAACAACACCAGATTGCTGGAATCGGTGATCGAAAGGCTACAAGAGCAGAATGCTGTTCTGATGCAGCAAAACGCGACTAACTCACAAAATCTCGAAGCTGCTCGCGCTAATTCTGAAATGACTCAGAGGCAGCTGATGGAGATTCTGGCAGCTACTAGGGGTACGCCAGGAGCATCTGCTTCAAACACTACTCATCAGGCTGAGTGGAGTTTGGAAAATTTCTTGCAGCATCGTCCTGCAAAGTTTGATGGGAAATGCCTTCCTGACGAAGCTGATCAGTGGATAAGGGACATGGAGCAGATCTACAATGCCAAGCGATGTCCAGAAGACAACAGGTTAGCGTATACTGAGTATCTGCTGACTGGGGAGGCAAGTCACTGGTGGACAAGCGTTAAGATGATACTAACAGAAGCTGAAAGCCTTATTTCCTGGGAAGTGTTCAAGGAAAAATTTTATGAGGAGTATTTCCCGGACAGTGTCCGTTTCGGCAAAGAAGTGGAGTTTCTCCAGTTGGTGCAGGGCAATATGTCTGTTTCTGAGTACACTAACAGGTTCAAGCACTTGGTCCGTTTCAATACCATGGCTACCAGTGAAGTGTGGCAGTGCCGGAAGTTCGAAAATGGGCTGAGAAGTGATCTGAAGGTACTAATCTCCAGCCTTTGCATTAAGTCTTTTCCTGCCATGATTGAGAGAGCAAAAGTGTTAGAGAAAAATGTGGCTGAAGCAGAACGACTGAAGAAACAGCAACAACCAACTAGAGGGCCAATCATGTCCAGGCCTAATCTGAATCGGAACAGGTTGCCATATGCTCGCCCAGCACAACCATCTAATTCCCAGGCTATGGTTGTTGGCGGACAGTCTGGACAGCACGGATCAGTCAAGTGTTTCCAATGCGGAGGACCACACTACCGGTCGTCTTGCCCTCAGTTATTGGGAGTAAAGTTCTGCACTCGTTGTGGAAGAAATGGTCATATAGAACGTGAGTGTAGAATGGGCGGACGAGCGGCAATGAGGCCGCCAAATGCCGGGAGGATGCAACAGGATCGGGGTGGACGAGCACAAGCTGTTGGTCGAGTGTATGCGATCACGGGCGCCGAAGCTGCCAGCTCAGGTACGCTCATCACCAGTACTTGTTTGCTGTTTGGAATGCCTGTTTGTGTATTGTATGATTCGGGGGCAACGCACTCCTTCATTTCGAAGGCGTGTGTTGAGAAATTGGGATTAGCCGAACGCGAGATGCAGTTCGACTTGGTAGTATCAACCCCAGCGGCTGGTGAGGTTAGGACGTCTACTGTATGTGTTAAGTGTCCTATAGAGGTTGAGGGGCGAAATTACAAAGTGAATCTCATCTGTCTACCCTTGAAAGATTTAGAAGTAATCTTAGGAATGGATTGGCTGGCTGCCAATCGCATTCTCATAGATTGTGGTGCAAAGGAATTGGTGTTTCCAGACGAGTATGAAGTGGATCTATCTGTGACGCTCGGTCAATTGAAAGAAGACATCGGGGATGGTGCCAGTTGTTTTCTGATCATGACGCATTCAGACGAACGAATTGAAGATTTGAATCATGAGCGACCGTCTAGTAAATCGAATGGAGGACGATCAGTCGTGGATGAATTCCCTGATGTATTTCCTGATGAAGTGCCTGGATTACCTCCTCCACGCGAGGTGGAATTTACTATCGACTTAGTGTCGAATGCTGGACCTATCTCTATTGCACCTTATCGGATGTCGCCAGCAGAGTTAGCTGAACTCAAGGAACAGATTGAAGAGTTAATGGATAAGCAGTTTATCAGACCTAGCGCATCACCTTGGGGAGCGCCGGTACTCTTAGTGAAGAAGAAGGATGGTAGCTCTCGTCTCTGCATTGATTATAGGCAGTTAAACAAACTGACTATCAAGAACAAGTACCCTTTGCCTCGGATAGACGACCTGCTAGATCAATTATATGGCGCGGTCATATTTTCAAAGATTGATTTACGGTCGGGATATCATCAGATTCGGGTGAAGGAAGAAGACATCCAGAAGACAGCCTTCCGATCTCGATACGGACACTACGAGTATGTAGTAATGCCGTTCGGTGTAACAAACGCCCCAGCAATATTTATGGACTACATGAATCGTATCTTCAGACCGTATCTAGACAAGTTCGTAGTCGTCTTCATTGATGACATTCTTGTCTACTCCAAAAGCTATGAAGAGCATGAGGATCACTTGAGGATCGTTCTAGGCGTGCTAAGAGAAAAGGAGTTATATGCCAAATCCTCTAAATGTGAATTCTGGATGAAGGAAGTACCATTCTTGGGACATGTGGTTTCAGCTGAAGGAATCTCAGTAGATCCGGCTAAAGTAAGAGCAGTACTGGAATGGGAGAGTCCACGCTCAGTTACCGAGGTTCGTAGTTTTGTGGGACTCGCGGGATACTATAGACGGTTCATTGAAGGATTTTCCAAAATAGTAGCTCCGCTTACTCAGCTGACCAGAAAGGATCAACCGTTCGCTTGGACCGATCGGTGTGAAAGAAGTTTCCAGAAATTGAAGAATAAGTTAACAAGCGCCCCAGTACTGGTCATACCTGACACGGCTAAACCCTTCGTGGTATATTGTGACGCGTCTCATCAGGGTTTAGGCTGTGTACTCATGCAAGAAAAGAGGGTGGTTGCTTACGCTTCTCGGCAACTGAAGGTTCACGAGAAGAACTACCCAACTCACGACCTGGAATTAGCAGCGGTCGTCTTTGCTTTGAAGATTTGGAGGCACTACTTGTATGGATCAACTTTCCAAGTGTTCAGTGATCATAAGAGTCTCAAGTACCTTTTTGATCAAAAGGAGTTGAATATGAGACAGAGACGTTGGCTGGAGTTCTTGAAGGACTATGACTTTGAACTACTTTACCATCCGGGAAAAGCAAATGTTGTAGCAGACGCTTTAAGCAGAAAGGTAGTTCACGTCTCCTCCATGATGGTCCGAGAGTTAAGTTTGGTAGAGAGCTTTAGAGATCTAAGGTTACAGTTCGACTTGGAACCGAATGTTATTAAATGCTGTACTCTTAGAATCTCCAGTGACGTATTTGACCGGATCAGAATGAAGCAGCGAGAAGACGAAGAGTTGGTGAAGATCTTGAACGCACTCGGTACAGATCAGGCCAAGGAGTTCAACACGGGAACAGACGGTTGTCTACGATACATGGGTAGGACGTGCATTCCGAATGATGGTGAGTTGAAAAGGATGATTCTTGAGGAAGGACACCACAGTCGTCTTAGCATACACCCTGGTATGACTAAGATGTATCAAGACCTCAGGAAATCTTTCTGGTGGCCGGGAATGAAGAGTGATGTCGCACGTTTTGTGGCATCGTGTTTAACGTGTCAACGAGCCAAGGCTGAACATCAGAGGCCAGGTGGTCTACTTCAGCAGTTAGAGATTCCGGAATGGAAGTGGGACGGCATTGCGATGGACTTCGTGACCCACTTACCTCGAACTGTCAGGAATCATGATTCCGTGTGGGTAATTGTGGATCGACTAACGAAGAGTGCTCATTTCTTAGCCGTCAATCTGAAGATGTCCATGACGAACCTGGCTAAGCTTTACATCAAGGAAATTGTTCGTCTACATGGAGTTCCGTCTAGCATTGTTTCAGACCGAGACACAAGGTTTACCTCTCGATTCTGGCAATCATTACAAAGTGAGCTCGGTAGCAAACTCCATATGAGTTCGGCTTATCATCCCCAGACGGACGGTCAGTCCGAGAGGACCATCCAGACGCTTGAAGACTTATTGAGGACGTGTGTTCTAGATCACATGGGCGTTTGGGATGAAGTCTTACCTTTGGTAGAGTTCACCTACAACAATAGTTTTCAAGCCAGCATTGGAATGGCTCCCTTTGAAGCTCTGTATGGGAGAAAGTGTCGAACGCCATTGTGTTGGTTTCAGGAAGGAGAAAAGGTCTTAACTGGACCAGAGCTCATTCAGCAGACGACTGAGAAGGTGAAATTGATCCAAGAGAGGCTGAAGGCATCTCGGAGCAGACAGAAGTCATACGCTGACAAAAGAAGAAGGCCATTGGAGTTCGATGCTGGAGATCACGTCTTCCTTAGACTACATCCAACTACTGGGGTGGGGAGAGCCATTCGACCCAAGAAGTTGTCTCCCAAGTTCATCGGACCCTATCAGATCTTGAGGAAGATCGGACCAGTCGCATACGAGTTATCTTTGCCGCCTCAGTTATCAAACTTGCATCCAGTCTTCCACGTTTCACAACTTCGGAAGTACGTATCCGACCCTTCTCACATATTAGAGTTAGAAGATATTCGTCTTCGTCAAGATCGTACGTTGGAGATGCAGCCGGTACGCATTGAAGATAGCAACACCAAATACTACAAGAGGAAACCAGTCAGATTGGTGAAGGTCGTCTGGGATGAAAAGACGGGCGACTCTACATGGGAAGTGGAAGATGCCATGAAGGATTTGTATCCCCATCTGTTTGAGAGTACGTCTTAATTTTCGAGGACGAAAATTTTTGTAGTTGGGGGGAATGTCAGGCCTCAGGAAAAAAAAAAAAAAAAAAAAAAAAAAAAAAAACGTGGCAGCCTGAGAGCGCGCCACCTCAGCGACGCTCGTGGAGACAGCAAGCGTCCGACATCCGCTAACGAACGTCAACCGTGCGCGTGAATTTAGTCAAAACGTAGTGTGAACGTGTGCTGGCAGTGTGAACATGCGCTGGCAGTGTGAACGTGCGCTGGCGAGGTGGAAAAACGGACGAGACTCTGATAAATCCTCCACCCTCCACACGCTCCACCATTTTCCGTTTCTGAATTCTCTCTTGCTTCTCTCTACGCTCTCTGCACCCTCTCTCTAAGACACACCATCGTTTAATCCCCTCCAATTCTGGGTTCCGGCAGTGTGGAAGGACGCTCGACATCCAGGGCTTCCAGAGAAGAGCGTTCGGCTAGTGAAACTGGTAAGCCTTCCTTTCTCTCTAGCGTTCGTTTTCCTCGTACGCAAACTCAATTCTGAGTTGTGCGTTCGTCCTTTATTAGTGTAGCGTAATTCTGATTTGGTGTCAGGGCTCGTTCATTGTAGTTTGGTTAACGAGCGTTTACGAGCGTGGGAAAGGGAAACGTAGAGGAGAAATTGTGTGCGTCTGTGAACGTCCGTCATTTCCAGGTAAGGGAAGCTTATTTGATTTAATTCATGTTGTGTGCCTAATATGAACGTTCGTTAATTTACTGCATGAAATTAATGCATGATGCATGATACGTATGAAATTGTATGAACGAACGTTATTTGCTGGATGAGTATGATGCGTGAGGTTACTGTGTTTGAAAATATATGAACGATCGTTAATTTTTGGGTGAAGTGAGATATATGAATTTGCATGAACGTTCGTTATTTTGATTGTATGAGGTTGCTATGCTTGAATTATGTGAACGTTCGTCTTTATGGAATAAGAATGATATATGAAATTTGAGATTTTGGAATGATATGAACGAATGAGATGAGATGATTTTCTGAGAAATGAATCTTCCATGAACAAGTTGTACGTTCGTTCTGGACGGTCATCAACCGTTCGGTTTTCCTGTAAGTAACAGTGAAATGTTGATTCTCTCATTTAAATAGTAATCTAGTGGAGGACGAGCGTCCTCGTGTCAAAATACTCTGATTGAGCGTTCGTCCTTTTTGGGTGCTCGGTTTTTATGATGAGCGCTCGTCCTAATTGGTGTTCGGTCTGATACCGAACGTTCGCTCAAGATGGTGTTCGGTCTTATACCGAACGCTCGCTTTAATTGGTGCTCACCTTGAGCGTTCGTCCAAAACGGCGCTCGGTTTTGAACTGAGCGTTCCTCCAGAAGTGCTCCGAACTGAGCGTTCGTCCAAAATCTCCGAATTGAGCGTTCGTCCTAATAATCTCGATTTCTGAATTTAGCGTTCGTCCTTAAGGGTGTTCGGTTTTTAGACTGAACGCTCGTCCTAAACATGGGCTCGGTCTTAGATTGAGCGCTCGCTAAAATCGGTCGCGTTCGTTTTCTGATTCTTAACGAGCGTCCTTTTGGTCCAGTAAGCATGGTTCGACCTCGTTCTCTCTGAAATTCTGCCGTTCGTACTCTGATTCGAACGAGCGTCCTTTAGTCTCGTTTCCAGCGTTCGTCCTTGGTCTTATTGGGGACAGAACGTTCGTTTTTTTTTTGGCTTCTTTATGAATGATGAAAATGATTATGGAATGATGAATAGTGAATGATGTACAGTATATGAGATGAAATGAAAGTATGAATATTGAACGAGCGTTCCAGGAAGGAACGACTCAGATGAAAGTTGAAATTCGTAAAGTATGACTGTGGGAAGTTAATGCTGGCTGTTCAATCCTGATATTCCGTGAGTGATCGTCCTCAAGTAGAGGCGCACGTCATGCGTGGGAATGGCAGGAGGTCGTCGTCCTTAGAGGTACTTTGGACGGACGTACTAACCTCGGGTGGCAGCTGATGAGAATGCCAGTTACCACACCACCCGGGTGCATGAACGCCTGTAACTACGCAGAATTCATACAGTCCGGACAGTCAGTCGTGTCGAGTTTTATTTTGTGCATGCGTTATAATGCCTTGATGTGTGATGAATTATGTAATGAATTGTATGACTGATGCATGAGTTAAATTAAGTAAGCTTACCCTTTCGTTTCCTTGTGTTGTCTATTGTCCTTGTACGTCCGTCTTGTCATTGCAATGATCATCCGTGTGGATGTGAGCAGAGGGAGACGAGCGTTTGGAAGAGGCGCTGAATGAAGAGAACCTGGTTGATGTCGAAGTGAAGACCGAGCAGTGAGGCGCTCGGCCAGTTATGTAGCCTGTATTAGAGTGGTCGTTCGACCATCTTGTCTTGTTATTTTATTCTGATAGACCGTTCGGTATTTGTGCCATGTAAACCGTTCGGTCAAGTTTCGTGTACGTTCGGCTTTTTAATTTGTAACTCTGAAGACGTGCGGCTTTGCGCGTCCGTGTTGTTATTACTGTAATACTGTACTCAAGGACGTTCGTCCTTGAGCGTTGTTTTGTTTTAGTTGAAAAACTGTACTGAAATATTATTAAATGTGATTTTCTGATTTTATGGTTTATGCTGTATTTTTGGGATGTCACACAAAGTATCATTATCCTTCCATATTCTATCAAAATATATTCTTTAAACTAAATAAGGAATATAATTCTTATTTTGTCTACAATATTATCATTCACATTAATATCCATATTCATATTTTCATCTCAATAAATGACTAATGCACTATTTGAGAAATTTGTTTTTGTTAACAATTTAAAGGGTTAAACTTTGGTCACCGTTGTTATAAAAGTTTCCTATATCATATTTATTATGATTTATTTATTTTTTCAAAACCTTTAAGTTTGATATTTTTGTATTGAAATTATCTCCTTTTAAATTGCTATTAAAAGCATTTGAAAATTTCTAGGATACCTCATCTTGGACGATATAAATTTCTTCAATTTCCGATTTCTTTATTAATAAATTTTGTCCTGATAATTCAAAATTTGGTAAATTAAGAAATTGTTCTGAATTTGGATTTTGAATAGGTTGCTATATGTATCTCAATGCTATCTTCTCCTTGCAAACTTGCATTGGTTAATTCCTTTAGTTTGAAGTCTCTACTAATGTAGGGTTTATTGTGAAAGAAGGAAATGATTCAATCTTAGTAGTCACAATATGACCTATTAGTTTATTTATTCAATCTTAGTAGTCAGTATAATGACCTATTAGTTTACATAAGATTTGTGTAAAAAAAAATTCATTAAATAACAATTAAATTTAGGGAAAAAAATAATTAATTATTACATTGACTAAATTAAATGATATTTTATAAACTAAAAATTAATGATATCTAAAATAATTTTTATTATTAAAAAAAATTATAATTGATCTGTAAATTAAAGTCTAAATTGGTTTATAACATTATGTTTTTAACTACTTATTAAATTAATTTCTATTTTAAATTAAAAACTAATTTAGAATAAATAATAATAAGTAGCTAACATTTTTTATAACTAATATTAGAGATCACTTTACACTCTAATTAACAAACCAACTATTGTTTTGTATTAATAATAGAAAATATATTAAATACCAATCATTTTTAATTTATAAATGGTCTTTAATTTAGTCAATATAATGACTAATTTATTTTGTCTTTAAATTTGATTGTTATTTAGTGATTTGTTATTGATGCCATGGTAGATTAGCCTATTGGCATATCATATTTGTATATGGAATTTTGTATGTCAATCCATTATTATTATTATTATTATCATCTTTATTATTCTAGTTACATTTTAGTTCAAATATAAATTAATTATCTTAATTAACCCAAAATCAAATATGTTTGTAGTTTATTTTGTTTAGGTTAGCCATGTCCTACTATTTAATCATTAAGATTTTTGAAAGTAAGTTATGGTTTACTTTAAATAGTTTTCTATTTCTTTTCTTATGATTTTGTTATTGATTTTGGTTAAGGTCACTTAAAGAAAAGAAAAAAAGAAAAGTGATTATTTTAACTTAGTAGTTAAACTTATATTGAAATTTATTTATATTTTGAGTTACTTTAGGTCTTTAGATTTTGAATAAGTTTGTGTTTAAACTCAAACTTTATTTGAAATAAAGAATTACACGTAAGAAACCTCTTCATGTTTTTCATAAAAGTGAATATTTCTAGTTATAAGATTTTGGTTTCTACGAGGGATAATGTTTGGTTGGAAGCTCTCTGAAGGTTTGAAAATTATTGTTATTTGAGTTTTCGATTAATAAATTTTTTCTTTAGAATATTTTGAATTAAGATATATAGTTTATTAAACTTAATTTTCTAATATGATTTTGATGAGTGTAACTAATTCCTTATATTATTTTGAGTTTTTTGTGAATGAAATATATTGGGTTTGATATGAATAAAATATATATTAAGTTTGAATGATTATAAGACTGAATTGAAAAAATTGAAAATGATGTTTGAACAAATTTTGATATATACATATAATTTTGTATTTATTTGAGAGTTGTATTTGCTAAATTGGTTTTGGATAAAACCTTTGCAACGTTTTGTTCAACTAAGTTAAGTAGACTTTTTGATATTTTAACTCGAGTAAAAGATGTTTGCTCAGTAAAAAATAGAAGAAAAAGATTTAAACTTTATTTATTCTGTTGAAAAAGGAATATAACTCAAATTTTTATTGATTTAATTTTTTTTTTTTGGAAAACAAGGAGCTTTTTACACCTATACCATATTGTACTTATGATTAATCTTAAAGTTGTGACATATATAAGATTTGTCAAATATAAAAAGATAAAACATGTTTGTTTTCTAAAGGACTTAATGACACTTATAATACTATGTATCAATTCTTTTAATGGAACCTCTTTCCAATATCATCTGACTTTTCTCGCTCATTATGCAACAAGAAAGATAAGTTGTTAGCATTACAAATCAAAATACAGAAACCAAAATCTTGGTTAACATGACTAATAAACAAAACCACTAGAAGCCAAAGGAAAATTGGAGATCTAGATGAACTATATTGTGGATGAATGTTACTCTAAACACAATTATCCATCGTGATACGATAAGAATGACAACAACAACAAGTTCAACAACCTTCCCACTATAAATCAAGTTCAACAAAATATACTTAGAGACGAACAAGATAATCTTTTCTAAATCATAAATAGAAAAACTATTTACCATATGATCTATGAGAAAAAAATATTACCACTTTCTATAAAATCAAAATCATGTTAAACTCGCCTTATCTCCAACATTTACTTCATAATTTTGATACATTATTTTATGTACGAAGACAATGTAATAAATTGGAAAATATATATTTACAGAAGTTACCAACAATGTGTTTTAGTTGAATATAATTCTTAAGTACGCCACTTCGTCGCTTATGCTATTTCATTCCAATTCAATTCTGATTTTAATAATAACATCATTTCGTTATCGCTTATCCGTCAGTAATCAACATTTATTTTTCTTTTACCTATAGAAGAAGATTGAAAGACATTAAAAAAAATATTTTAAGAGTATAGTTATAGTCAATAAGTCACTTCAAATAACTTTCAATTCATCTTGAACGTACATAAGCTTATCATAATAGTCTTTGTATATATAAATTTCCAAATTAATTTCTTTGAAGCAAAGTTATTTAGTTGAATTTTAGACTTTCTTAATTCGATTACGGAATGTGTTACGAGAAATAAAGTAGGGTGAACCATAAACATTAAATTAACCGGTAAAATTTCCATAAACAAAAATCAATTTAGCAAATGTTCCTATATACATGAATTGAATTAAGTAATGGTCCTTCTATATAACTATAGATAGACTCCTTTATTTAGAATAATCCTTTTCTGACGCTATATATTATATATTTCTGTAACTTCTTTTATCGGTTAATAATATATTTTTGCTTACGGATTTGTATCAAATCGAAAATACTGAAATAGGTTAAATCACATGAAAATATTTAAAATACAGAATAATTTTTAATTAGTTAACCATCCAAAACAATATCTTATATTAAAATTTCAAGGTTATGGTGACAAATTAGCAAGCAATGGTTGAGTAAACGAAACCCCACTTGGGCTGCTGTGTGTGTGCGAGAAGATTGTGGAATATAACAATGTTATTTCTCAATGTATCAGACACTTCAGTATCAAGAAAGTGTTGAAATTTCATATGTAACAATTTTTTTTTTCAAGTTGAAAGGACAACAATTGATAATGATTGGTGGTGTTTATCATACTATTAATCAATTTATATTTGGTTGTTAAGTTTATCTTGTATCATTAAATATATACAACTTAACTCCATATATAGTATATGCACATACAAGTAGTTACTCAAAGCAATCTAACACAACTTTGACTGATTTATCTTGAATAAAAAAAATAGAAGATCATTTTCAAAAATTAATCTTAATTTGACTTCTCTATCTAAATATATTTATTGTACTTAATTTGTTTGACCAAGTGGGAGGATTAGAAGGGGGCAACCTTATCATTATCTGAAACAAGTAATTAATTAAATATGGAAGAAAATATGCACCATTAACTTTAATTGTAGCTTTTGAGGAGGTTGAAGGGGCATTGTAAGAAGTGTAATTTAGGGGACAGAGAAAGTGTGTATGGAAAACTTCTGACAATTTTGTTGGTTTTGATGTACCGTTGTTACATTTTAGGATTGTGTTTGAAGTTTTTTAGGTTAGATAAATTTGTTTCGGTGGCAATATGGTTGAAAAGGACATGTTGTTTTTCCGAAAGTTAATGAGATAGGGATGGTGGATGGAGATTTGCAAAGAGGGAATTGAGCACAGCTAGCTAAGGGAAAGGGACTGTTTTTATGAGTCATCTTCTTTTGGAGTGTGGAAAAGGAAACATAAAGATACATGAGGTTGTGAATCACCCAACTGCTCTGTAGGTTGCAACTTGCATAGGAACACACATGCAAATCACCTAAACAACAAAAAAAAAAAAAAAGAAAAATAAATTTCATTAGCTTTTAGTTGGGTTCCTCTATTAAATGAGCTAGTTCAGTATATAGATCATATGGATCAAAGAAATTTATTTAGTTTCGTGACATGCAGGTTCTTGTGACAAATTTCTATAAAAAATTAAAACTATTTATCTTAATCTAATATATTATTATATGTAAATTAATTTTCTTAATTTTATTTATATTATTAGTTATATTAGAATAAATAAATAAACATATAATTAATTATGTGCATTCAAATATCTGTTTATAAAAATATTTCTATACCAATATAGATAATAATAATAATAAGGTTTATTAAATTTTGATATATTTGTATTATTTTTCATTAAATTTTTATGGCGGGATTAAAAAAAATTATGTTTTTCAATTTAATATATAAAGTCTAATATTTTTAATAATTGGGTGACATATGTATTATATTGTCCTATTATATTCAGCCTTCTAAAACTATTCTTCAACCTTTAGCTATATATTTGATATTTTAAACTATTTATCTATTTTTAAATTTACCTAGTCCGACAAAGAAAATGATACTAAGATATGAAAATACACTGAATGATTTATGCTATTAGAGTAATCTTCAAGATTCCTCCTAGGGCCCATAATTGAAGAGAAGAAAGATAGAATTTGTAAAACAATTGTATCACTTTTTGGGTGTTGCTCCCTCCACCTTCAGAGCCTTCTCCCTCCACCTCCCCAATTATCTTTAATTCCAATTATATCCTTAAAGTTAAAATTTTTTATTTTTATTATTTTATTATTTTAATATTTTAATATTTAAATATAAACTAATATAAATATACATTATTAAAATACATTAAAAAGATATTCAAAAATAATAAATCAAAATATTAAAATATCTAATAAAATAATAACAGAAACATAAAATTAAAACAAAGCCTAAACGGATGACATCCTTCAACGGATGTCAACATCCGTTTAAGGCAAAACGGATGTCGACATCCGTTTCGCCTTAAACGGATGTCGACATCCGTTTCGCCTTAAACGGATGTTGACATCCGTTGAAGGATGTCATCCGTTTAGGCTTCGTTTTCATTTTACGTTTTAGGGTTAAAGGATTATTGGAAAGATTATTGGAAGAATTATTGGAAGGGTTTAGGGTTTAGAATTATTGGAAGGATTATGACTACGTACCTGGAGAGGAACCACGACAAGCACATTACACCACAAACGCACTGCACCACGTACTGCACCGAAAGCAAGAGGAAGATTGCTTGATAATTCTTTTCACGATCAATGAGCTTTGCAGAAAAATATTTTACTCATACAAGGAACTACGTAGGTTATCAGTGAAATATGTTATAAATGAGTAAAATTAAAAAACAATAATTCTAAAAATAAAATTTTACTGAGGGGCAAAATAGTAAAGAGGAGGTGGAAGGAGAAGACTGTGGTGGTGGAGGGAGCAACACCCTCACTTTTTTTCCATATGAAAGTTGCGTGTGGATTTATTAAAATATCCTCACTCCTTTTGGGCCAGGCCCATTCCACATTTTGTTAAAATAAAAAAGACAAAGTAGAATCAATCAATCATATTATTATGATAGTGTTATTACCTTTGTAGGGACTAAGTGGAACCCACGTGCTAATTTTATAAAGAGATAGTTCTTTCAATAATTTATAAAGAGATAGCACCAAATCATTATCTTTTAAATAATCAATTTTTTTAATGTTTGTCACTTTTCAAAATAACCAGAATCTAATTATATTAGGAACTGTTTTATATTTTATTTACGAGCAAACGTTAATCAATTTCTGCCTTTACCTAAAAAATCATTAAGTACCAAATACAGAATCTGTAAATATGTAAGATGAAAAGTCAAATTTATTTTTTAAAAACCAAATATAAAATTAGTCAATTTTACAGAGGCTAAAAATATTTATTTATTTTATATAATGTTTTTCTTAAAAATAAACAAACTAACCCATATAATATATTTTTGGCATTAAGTGTAAAAATGTTTGGTCCATTATTAAGGTTGGTGGGCGTTGAGAGACCGAGTGAGCTGCAGTTGGATATATCTTTTTGGGAAATTTTTTTAGGTTAGATTACGTTCTTTGCCTTATAAGTATTAAATATATTTAATAATACTTATAATGAGTGATTCCTGATATATGAACAGTTGGTCTAAATTTAAAATAGGGGTTTATTTAATAACTAATTTATAAAATAACTACTTAGAGATCAAATTTACTTATTAAACATTCATTTATTTAAAAAAATTATATAAACATAAAAAAAACATAAAATATGCTTATTTTTATTAAAAAAAAATACTTTTTTTAATAAATAGAAAAAAGTACTACAAACAAATAACTTCTTTTATTTAAAATGCGGAGGAGTCTAGTAATTAGATTGTAATTCCAAAATTTTAAAACGAACTAGTGATAAATATTTACTTTTTATATTCTTTCTATTCTATACGGTTATTGTTTAAAGTTATTTTACCCAAATCAAGAAAATAATTTCTTTTTACTTTTAATACAATTGTAAGTATATTATTTATTATTAAAAAAGAAAAAAAACACACACACATATCTGTTTTTCAGTTAGCAATGTGTATCGAATTTTAGTAGACAAAACTACCCTTATATATTATGATTTTAAGTTTTAAGGTTAAGGGTAATAATTCTCAAAACTAAAAAAAAAAGAAACCCTTAAACCTTTACTCACCTTCTCATTCCTCTCAACCTTTTTTCTTTCATCTCTCTCACCCCAACCCCTTTTCTCTGTCATTCCTACTATAGCCCCAATTGAAGAAATCATAAACATTTGCCGATAAACAATTGTCTTTGTAAAGAGTTGAGTCATTGACATATTCACCTTGGTTCATTCAAGATCTCTTCAAATTCACCATGTTCACTAACCTCTCTAATTTCATTATGTGCATATGTTGAATCATCTCTAAAAAAAACCCTCCGTCCAATTACCAATTCCTTCATATGTCATTATGCTTGTGAAAATTAGATAAAATTATATACGACAACAATTATAAAATGAAAACTCATTACAAAATCATTTTTTTAAGAAATTGTTTAACAACGAGTGTTACTGATTTTTTTTCAAGTCAATTACCAATTCCTTTGATCTCATTATGCTTGTGAAAATTAGATAAAATTAGATAAAACAAAAATTATAAAATGAAAACTCATTATAAAATCATTTTTTGTATGAAATTGTTTAACAACGAGTATTTTTGATTTTTTCCAGGTCAATTATCAATTCCTTTATGCTTGTGAAAATTGGATAAAATTAGATAAGACAAAAATTATAAAATGAAAACTCATTATAAAATCATATTTTGTAAGATTGTTTAACAACTAATGTTTATGTTTTTTTTCAGTTTGGGCTACATAGGATGACAGACAAAATGTTGGAGTGAGAGAGATGAAAGAGAAAGGGTTGAGAGGAACGAGGGAGGTGAGTAAGAGTTTGAGAGTTTTTTTAGTTTTGAGAATGAAAATTATTAAAATACCTTTAACCTTAAAACTTAGAATCCATAATATATAAGAGTATTTTTGTCTACTAAAATCCGGTACACATTGCTAAAATTGTACAAACTCAAAAACAAGTGTACCCGCATTAGCAAACCCCATATATATATATATATATATATATATATATATATATATATATATATATATATATATATATATATAGAATAACATTATTCCTATAATTATAAAAATAAATAAAAATATTTTTATAATCGTAGAGAGTTTCTATTTATTATATAGATAACTTTTATTATAACATAAAAGTACAGTTTTTAATTGATTCTTCTCAAATTATTTTATATTTTAAAATAAAAATGCAATATTATTATGTTTAATAGAAAGAAGAATCTTTATATATTACCACTCTTATATTTAAATAAATATATGAAAATCATTTAATTTAAAAATATAAATACATTTTTTCTCTTAAATTGTGCATATATTAAATTATTTATTTTTTGAAGAAAATATTTATTTGAATACTATAAGAATTGATCTTTGTCAGAATCATTAAAAACGCACTCAAAAACCCTCTGAACGGTCGCTAGGTGTCAAGCGACGAGGATCCGAAAATCAGATAGTGGAATGCAGGTGTCAGCAGATGAGCGGACGTTCGTTTTAAGCAAAACTGAGTTTTTGAAAGTTTACGTCACACTCTCTGCATGCATCTTCTTCTCAAACTCTGATATTCTCAAATTCTCCTCTTTCTCACTAAAAATTCTCCCTTCTCTCTACCAAAACTCACCATTTCTCTTCTCCGATCACCGTTCAGGCACCGTAGAAGCATTTCCGGCGTCCTGAGCTTCAGTTTGAACCGAACAGTTTCGAGTTCTGAATTGGTAAGTTCTTCTTGTCTTTAGCCGTTTGTTCTCTGGTACATGCAAGCCAAGTTCTGGTTGCATGCTGTCATCTTGTCTGAGCCATTGTTGGTTTTCTGTTGTTTGGTTTAGTTTGAAGAAGTTATTGAGCGTTGAGGGTAGAAGGAATTGTAGTCAGGCGAACCATATTCTACCTTTAGGACGTTCGTTCATGCTCAGAGGTAAGGGAAGCTTATTTAATTTAATTTGGTATATGTACTGTAATGCATGAACGTTCGTGATGGATGATTGGAAATGACATGTGATTGTGCTATTTTCTGATATATGAAATATATGAAATTTTTATGATATAGATTGTATGAAGTATGAAAAATTGATTATGATATGAATTGTATAAAGTATGAAACTATGTGTTAAGAAATAAGTTGAATATGAATGAATTCTGGATATGAAATTTACCTATGATGGTGTACGTTCGTCACTGAACGGTCATTGACCGTTCGGTAATACTGGTAACCTTAGTTAAAATTGGATTCTTTCATTTGGAAAGAATCCTAGTTGAGGACAAGCGTCTTTGTGTGGTAATACTATGCTTGAGCGTTCGGCCAAGCGTAGTTGTATCTGAGTATTCTGTGATAAACTTAAATTTGTAAATATATGTATTTGTATATTTTAGTTATTCTTAAACACTATTCCAATAGTATCTTATTATATTTATTAAGCTTTCTATTTATAATTTTAGTAGTGCTCGGTCTCACACCAAGCGCTTGTAATGAGTAGTGCTCGGTCTTATACCAAGCGCTCGTACTCGTTTCTTGTATGATCTATCTTGATGAAAATAGCGTTCGTCCAACTTCAATAGAATTTTCTCTCTACCGTGTTCGGTCATTGACTGACATTCGGTTTCTAAATGTGAATCCTTCTAAGTATTTTCCTCTGAAGGTCTTAAAGTGTATACATCCATTTGGTTCCGGCTTAGAACCTTAGTATTTGGCATGGTTCTTTCGGTGTTCGGTTAGAACTCTCAAGAGTCAGTTCATCTAAATTGCTCACTTTGTATTTATAACGTTCGTTCTAGTTGTTCCAGTGATATATGATTATGCTTGGTTTCTTGCTCAAACCGACAGTGACTTCTCGGTCTTATCCTATTCTAGAACTAGAGACTTCACTATCTCGTTCCCAACGTTCGTCCTCGTTCTGAGTGAGGATTGAATGTTCGGTATTCAATGTCTTTAAAAATCTTTGAACAAAGAGTAAATTGAAATGATTGATAATGAAAGATGAATTTGAGATGATGGAAAATAAAAGATGACATTAAGATGATGGATAATGAAAGATGAAGAGAATATGATATGAATGAAATGTATGGATTATGGACGAGCGTTCCGGGGAGGAACGATTCATGAATGAATATTGGAATTTGTAAAGTATGAATGTGGTTATGCTAAGCTGACGGTTCATCCTGATGTTCCGTGAGTACTCGTCCTCACGTAGAGGGGGTAGGTCATGTGTGGGAACGACAGGAGGTCCTAGTCCTTAGGGTTACTTTGGACAGATAGGACTAACCTCGGGTGGCAGCTGTTGAGGGTATCCCAGTTACTACATCACCCGAGTGCACGAACGTCGTAGCTACACAGATTTCATACAGTCCGGACAGTCAGTCTAGTATTAGGCTTTGTATGAAACGTGTGATGAAATTTTATCTTGTGTGATTGATTGTATGAATTGTATGATTATATTTGAATTAAATTACATAAGCTTACCCTATGTTTCTTGTCTTGTCATGTTATGAACGCCCGTCTTTGTCCTTGCAATGATCATCCGTTGTGGATGTGAGCAGAAGGAGACGAGCTGCTGGAAGAGGCGTTGGAAGAAGAAAATCTAGTTGAGATTGAAGTTAAGGCCGAACAGTAAAACATTCGGTCAGTAGTATAATTATAGTAAGGTGGTCGTTCGATCACCTCCCCTTTTGATTTTATTTGACCGTTCGGTATAAGTTTTTGTAAACCGTTCTGTCAGACTTTCTTATTCTGTATAGTTAATTTTGTAACTCTTTCTGTAAGGCCGTTCGGCCATAAGCGTTCGCTCTACTCTAGTGTAAGACTGATCTGAATTATTATTGAATGTGATTATTCTAGTATATAATTTTAAACTGGGATGTTTTTTTTGGATGTTACAATCTTATTGTTATATATTTTCATTCATAATAAAAAACTATCAGATTTTAGTAAAGAATTTTTAAAAAATTGTTTGACTTGATATTTCCTTGTTTTAAAAATCTCAATATTTTGTGGTATTGTATTTTTTAATTTATACTGTAAAAGATACTAGGAGAAATATTCTTATCACTCATAAATATAATGAAGATATTATAAATTATACATTAAAAGGATTATAAAATTTATTTATGGAAAATATTTTAATCAAATCATATAATTAATTTATAAACATATTTAGTGAAATTGAACGACAAATTTGGCACTTAATTTATCATTAGATTTTTTCTTGGTAATCAAACTTTTATTTTATTGACAAATTTTGTTAGATTAAATGAGAAATTTGATGTCCAATTTAGCAATGAATTTTTTTATTAATAGTTAAAATTTTATTTTATAGATACATTTTTCTCAATAGATTGTAAGAAATTAAATTTCAACATATTTCGTTGATGAAATTTATCAATGAATATTTTTAATCAGTAATTCAAATTCTAATTTACTGAGAGATTTATATATAGTGTAATCAATAAATGTTATTTTACTAACAATTTATCTCTGTCTATAAAATTTCATTGGTGATAAAAGAATTTCTTGTAGTGTAAGGAATCCTACAACGTATGATTAATTACTAAGTTAAACCTAACAATGATAATAAGTATATTTGCATTTGCAATTTTTTAGCTACTGTATGTGATATTGAAGCCATTTTCCCATATGATCTACTACAAGTAGTCATCCACATCTCATAGAAAAAAAAAGGTGAAGAGACAAGGTCCACATACTCTAGTCCTACTAATATGGTATTTGACCCAATGATATGATCTTTATACTTTTTGAACCCATTCCAATATCACGAAAATGTTGAAGTTCGTCCACTTAGTGAGAATGACAAATAGGATCTTCTTCCTTAACACCTCAGAGTTGGGAATATCAAAATTTTTCCATATAAACAAGCAATAAACAATTATGCATAAAGTATGTAATAATGAAATTAACTAATATTGTGTTCACATGTATGTACCACATGAGATTCTTCTCTTTTCGTTTAACCCAATCCCTATAGAAACATCTCATCAAGTTATGAGTCCTAAATAGTTGCTAAACTTAACAACATTTAGGCTTAATAGCTTACCTAAACGAGTATCTATGTCAACAATTTGTATTCTCTCCTCAGTAATTTGTCACGTAGTTACCTACTAAGGCATCCAATTCACAAATCTACTTGCTTCACTCTTTTTCACTTCTCGATTTGGACTGTCATATCTACAAAGTAACAATCTATACTACATTTTATCAATAATTATCTTAAAACATATATTGTACAAATTACCTATAATTTATTCTATAAGATTTAAAACAAAACTAATTGCTTAACTTTTAATTATGGACTAAAATATCAATTACTCTGGTATTATTTTTACTATTCCTATATTTTAAATTTTAATTTTAAACATTTAAAATTTAATTTAATAATTAAAATTTAAACATCTAATTTAAACATTTTAATAGCATAGATATGATATCAAGGATGGAAAATAAAATAATCTAGTGAGACATTTGTTAAGATAAGATCGTCTAAGAAAACATGTTCTGAAGTTTAATAAAGTGTCTAAATTAAATAGTGTATAACAAAGCAAACCGTCTAGGATAAAAAAGCATAACATTAAACACAATTCTTAAAAAATATCCTAAATGTTGAAAGTTACTCAAACAGACAATGCCTAAATGCTAAGTACACGTATAATGCGAAAACGTTTAGGATTCTCTAATGCTTTAATGCATATATATATTGGTACTCATTTGTCTGTTGTGTTGTGTTATCTCTTTTTTGTATAGATCATTTTAGTACAGAGTCTTTATTGAAAAGTCTGCATCAGAATTAGAAGAACATTAAGAGATAAGAAGATATTCTAGGAATGTTTCCTTCATGTTTTTTGTCTTTCTCTTCCGTCCACGATACATAGTTGCTTCTACAAAACACCACATAGCTTTTGACCTCGTACTAAAAGGCTATATCCTTACGAGAAGGTAAAAACTCTACCACTAGTGCAACGAAGGGCTATTGCTTCGGTTGTTTTGGGTTTATGACCGCGGTTCCTGAACTGAGGTATACATAGGCGAGGCAAAAACGGTTCAGAACCGAGGCAGTATGTGTGAGTTTTTTGCCTCGGTTGGTTTCGAACCGAGGCGGTAGATGCCTTTTTTTTTCTTCAGAAAATAGGGACTTTTGCTTTTCAAAATATTTTCTTTTTCTTTTTCATTTGGGACAACGGAGGCGGCGACAAAACAACCAAAGGCAACAACGAACGGCCGAAGGCGACGACGAATGGATGAAGGCGATGATGAACGACCTAAGACGATGACAAACAACTGGTGCCGACGACGTACAGCCAAAGGCGACAACGAACAACGTAGTTCGCGTGAGAGAAGTAGAGGCAGTGGCGACGTTCGGTGGTGGAGGCAGTGGTGACGACAAACGGTGGAGGTAGTGGTGACGACAAACGGTGGAGGCAGCGGTAACGACCAATGATGGAGGCAACGGTGACGACCAACGATGGAGGCAATAGCGGTGACCGGTGTTGGAGGCAGTGGCGACAGAGCGAGTTGAGGATGATGAGTCTGAGGTTAAGTTTGTTTGGTGGGAGTTGAGGATGGTGGTGGTGAGAAGGTTGTGGAAGGGGAGAATGAAAGGGGAGAATGAAAGGTCTGAAATTTAAAAATCGAAGAAGCTATTACCTCGGTTAAGTAGACAACCGAGGTAATAAGGCTCTACTGCCTCGGTTTTAAAGACAATTGATGCCTAAACCTATCATAAAAAATTCAAAAAAAAATTATAAATGGCAAAAAAAAAACTATAGGCATTGGTTTACGGTTAAACCGAGGCATAAATGCCTTATGACATCCGTTCAAATGGAACCGAGACAGTAAAGGTTAACAAAATTGATTTGAAACGTTTAGATACAGAGGTTGTCAGCTTTTGGCAGGACATATTGCCTCGGTTCTGCACAGAACCGAGGCAATAAGCCTATTTTGAAAAAGCTGGCAGAAGGAAAGCAAAGTTTTTTTGCCTCGGTTGGTCAGAGAACCGAGGCAATATACCCTTTAGGCATCGGTTCCAATTGAACCGAGACATATAGTTTCGCAAAAATTACGAAATTGCCACCGTGTTTTGATACGTTTCATTTTTTTGAAACCGAAGCGTAATGTGCGAGTTAAAAACCTCTTTTTTTTACTAGTGTGAGTAACAAAATAACCATAATTATCTTTGCAAACGCTTACAATGTTGTTTTCTCTTTAAGCTTACGTCATATAAGACTCTTTCTTTGACAAAGAAAGTTTTCTTTACAAGTTTTTAGAACTAATTTGTATTTATTTCATATCCTCTCTACTACAATTATATTTTGTTCTCATATTTTAAAAAACACTTTGTTGATTTTAGATTCAAAAGTGAATTCAAATACTTGTAAGTTTAACTCAGTGAAATTAAACGTTTTAGTCAGTTAGACTAGATTTATACAAGAAGTGGTGAAACTCGTTCTAACCAGTTGTGTTAGTTGTAAAACTAGGAGTGGTTAGACTCGTGTTTTAATATTTCAATATTAGTAAAACCCCTTAAGAGTGCTTAAGGGAGAACTATACCTAACTTAATTTGGAGCGAACTAATATAAAAATAAACTTGTCTTACTTTTCATTTAAAAGTGTTCCTAAATGCTCTTAGAAATACTTAATTGTTTAACATTTATTCTAGACCTTCTAATTCTTGCAAAAAAAAAATTAAACACTTGCGAAAAATTTTAAAAACTCTGTTCAAACTCCACTCTTTATAGAGTTTTTCGTGTGTTACATTATTGATACATTTTCGGGATTGAGTTTTGTAAAGGGTTAAATATGTTTTAGTCCCTAAACTATTGGCCGTTTCTGGTTTTCGTCCCTCTTCCAAAGTAAGGTACAATTTGGTCCTCATTCTTTAGAAAAACGTTCGTTTTAGTCCTCAAAATTTTGTTTTTAGTCCTCGTTTTAGTCCTTAAAACGTTCGTTTTTTCGACTAAAACGAACGTTTTTTAAAGATTGAGGACTAAATTGTACCTTACTTTGGAAGAGGGACGAAAACCAGAAATGATCAATAGTTTAGGGACTAAAAACATATTTAACCCTTTTGTAAAAAACGATTGCAATATCAATTTTAAAAACAAAATTTAAAATGATGATTTAAACCACTAACTTTAATGAAGAACACTAAACTAAAATTCAATAAAAAAAAATTACATGCAAAATCACTTATAAAGATGGAAGAATAAGGCCATTTATGTCATGAGTAAGGAGGTTGTTCCTGCCACTGCCAAAAAAGAAGTAAAAAAAATGACGAAATCACAAGAAAGAAAAAGTTATACATAAAATTTAATCAAATTTTACGTTAGACTCCTTACGAGTCCTACATTGATTTAAAATTTATGTCAAACTAAGAGTACCTTAACATAAATTTTTGAAATTTACGTCAGATAACCTAAAAGTAAACAGAGTTATTTCAATTTCAAAATGGCATATTTTTTTACATTACATTTTGCATGGTCAGACGTTAAATATACGATATAATTTATCCTTTTTCCACCATTGTATTACGCAATACAATTTATTTGTTCGATATGGAATATAAAGAAGTTGAAATAAAGTAAGGGAAATATACATTTTAAGATTCAATATAAATTTATTATTGATATAACTTGCATTTGCGAATGTTGTAGTTTTTCATTGATGCACAACACCTTTGGACTCAAAATCACTAAACTACATTAAAAGCATGTGAATAATAATGTACTTTGATAAAATTCATAACGCTTTAGGATAATTGACAAGTATGACGATGTTTATGGTTCATTGCTCATTGTTTCTGCATATACAATATTTTTATACATTACTACATACTTTCAAAATTTGAAGACAGCTTTTTATAATTTATAGCATTAGACATTTTTGAAATTGACCATTATTTATTAATTTAAAATAGTGTTGGACTATTTCTTCATAATTGTTTGTGAACTGATTTGTGACGATGAGAAATGCTATTATAAGTTACAATTATTTTTAAATGTTTGTGTATAGAAATCAATAAAACAAATATAGCTAAAAAAAATATGGCAACAAATTACTATACGAAGACAACAATTTATGTCACTTTAGACTATGATTCATGTCAACTGTTGTTAAAATAATATTTCATCGTTAAAAGGGTAGTTCAAGACAACAAAACTATGAAGACAAAATGATGTAAATTTAATAGTTATTGTCACTTCTACTAATGAAAATTATTATTTCAAGAGTTTTACTGTATAGACCGCATGATCGACGTATTACCAAAAGTGATCGATCGTTCAATCTTTTATAACTTTTGAATCAACGTAAATTGTGGATGTGTAAGGAAAGACAATCTAGGCCAAGAAAGTGACGGAAAGTGTGGATGTGTAGTTCTCGACCCTACGTACCGAAACAAGAGTCATTAAAAATAAAAATAAAAGTAAATTTTTTATTAAAAAACTAATGAAAATATTTACTGGAAGACTTGTCTTTATATGTCAACCAAACAACAACAATTATGAGACTAACTATTTCTTTAAAATTAGAAAATTGGAAAAAAGAAAAAAAAGAAAAGAAAAAAAAAATAGACGAGGGGCATTATTTATGAAAAACAAGTCAATAAATATTATTTATCAATCACTTGTTGAAAGGAGATAGTGTAAGTAAAACGAAAGAGAGAGTTTGACGATGAAATACCTAAACAAGAACACGCGCACTTAAACGAGTATTAAAATCAGTAGTGGAAAACCAGATATAGGTTTCCGGGTCAAAGTTTACGTTCTAACCATCATTAGTCATCAAACTTTTTTCTAAAGCTTTAAAGTTATGTGTATTAATGTTAAGATGAAATTAACTTTTCTATTTTAAATTAAAACAAGGTAATACTATTGAAGTTTTAGTTGATAATATTTAAGTTTCTAATAATAGGAGTTTTGATGCAAATTAGAAGTTTTCGTTCTTAAGAGTTTTTATTATTAGGATATTTTATGTAGGAGTTTTTATTATATAATATTATTAGTTTAATAATTTATAATATATAATTTTTATTTGATACTGTGTATATTATTGGTAGGTTTTGTTTTAGTATAGAAAATAAAAATATTTACATTAGCTGTATAATATAGTTATTGACAGAAATTTTTTCGATAATTTAATTATTACCAAAAGTCATTGTTGAAGCCAAATGTCTGTGATAATATAAACTTAACGAATAAACATATGTCGTTGATATCCAAAGATTTCATAAATATGTCAATAAATTTTATTGATAACCAAATTATACATCGACAAATACTATGCCGTTAGTGATTTATCGATAAACAAGACTTACTACAGATTTCATTTATCATCGATAAATTATGATAGTTGGTAACAGTAGATTTTTTTTTTTGTAATAATAACTAATTGACAACGAGTGAAGTAAAAGAATTTACAATCCATTTAAAAATTAAACCGACCTCATTTAATACAAAATTAAGTTGGATTCCAAATTACCCATTTTCTATATGATAAAGTTACTTTTGACACTTTAAAATTGGTAGAATAATAAGTATGAAAGTATAAAAGGCCCAAAATTTTCTCTAGAAAACTCTAAATTTCAATTAAAAGCTACACACTGAGACCCTAATAAACGAACACTTTAGAATAAAAATTCGTAAATGATTCCCATACTTAACACAAGTAATTAAACATTTGTTTTATTAAAATCATTAGTGGAAACCAGATAGAAAAGGGATCAACGCGTCAATGTTGTGTCCACTTATTTATATATATATATATATATATATATATATATATAGTGACAGTCTGTGTTGTTTTAAATATTGCAAATGTTTTTTTGATAACTTTCTAACAATCATTTACGTGGTAGTTTCCGTTTCAATATATATTATAAAAAAGTTGTTAAAAGTTGTTAAATGTCATGTTATGTTTCTTTAAATATAACTATGATCTGTATGACTTCAAATCCAAATTCGATTCTATCAGAAACAGTTTGGACAAGATGTGGAGAGAGACAACATCGTTGGTGGTACTGCTACTTCTAGTACACAGAAGTCATGGTGGTTGTCTTCCTTCTTCCTGTGGCAACATCACCAACATCACTTATCCATTTCGATTTAAAGGCGACCCAGAGAAGTGCGGTAAGGAAAGTTACGAGCTTCGTTGTGAAAATAATGTTACGGTGTTGTATCTGAACTCTGCACAATTCCATGTTCAGGCCATCAACTACAACAACTACACCGTCAGAGTGGTTGACCCTACAATTCAACACCACAACTGCTCCTCCCTTCCTCTCCGTTCTCTCTCTCGCTCCAATTTCTCTGATACTTACACTTACCCCACGGATCTATACCAAGTTGGTTTAAGAGATTATCGTAATTGGGAATCTCTGAGTTTCGAGCATATAGTGTTTTTGAATTGTAACCATTCAGTGAGAGAGAATGAGAAGTATGTGGAGACTGGAGAGTGCGTGAAGTGGGATTCCAAGGGCTATGCATATGCAGTTGGTGGTGACCTAAAAGCTGAGGACTTTGAAGTTGGGTGTGACGTAAAGCTTGTTGCTCCAACATCTTTGAGAACTTTGAATAACCATTCCTACAATTCCATGCACAGGGGATTGGCCTATGGATTTGAGATTTCATGGCTGAAACTCGCCTGTCATAAACATTGTCCACTCTCACAAAGCAGTTGCTATTTCGACTATTCTAGCCAGAAGTTCAAATGCTTTGGTGAGATATCCTAAACCAAATTTCAGACATACATATTTATCTTTATTTCAAGTTCATGATTATTGATGAAACTTTGTTCTATTTATTCAAATAATTTTTAGGTTTATATTTTACCTGTACTTGTAGAACTCGAGCTTCTGTAAAGAAAACTTCATTCATCATAGCTTTATGAAATTAGGCAAATAGAATTCTTGGTAGAATAGTAGTCGTGATCAACAGTATTCTGAAATTTATATTTCTTTCTTTTTTGGGGTGATATATAGGTATACTGGAAGAGCTGACACTCCAGGCATCAAGTAAGAATATCTTATCATCTTAATTTACCTATGTTTTTAACTATATTGATAATAATAATAATAATAATAATAATATGTGTACGGGTAACATAAAGAGGGTAATAAATGATGAATAATGCCATTACTTAATACTTTAGAGTATTTTTATATTTAATTGATTTTTTATAATGTCTTTTATGGAATAATAATGTTGGCAAATAGGTGATAGTTCAAGAGTTTATCATCTATTTTTTTGCATTTGTCACAATGTTTATTTGAAAAAATTGTAGAAATTGTATTTTTTTCCGTCAACATACTTCTTAAGAGAATTGCCGTTCTTCGTTTGCATTGAGGTGTATGACGACGTAACTTTTCCTAAACAGAACAGAACAGGTTTCTTTCTTCTTGAATTGTGAAGTTAGTATATATTAAAATGATAAAATTTAAATTTATTTTTCTTCGATTAGGTTGTTTCTCGAACTTTTTTCGAGTTTATTTATCATCTGCCATATTTGTTTATCACAAATGTCTTCGCCTCATAATTACAAATTCCTTTCTATTAGTATCTTTAATAATGATGTGAGTGATAAGCCTACACAGCATCTATTCTAAAATTTCTCTTACAAGTCCATGCTCTTATTGAGATTATTTATAACTTTTTTAATCTTTTGATATCTTTATTAGAAAGTGGTTTTAAGTCTAATTCAAGTCTACAAAACCGGCTTGTATGGTGAGCTTTGCACTCCACTTATATATTATAATTTGGCTTTATCTCTAGTCAATGTGGGACTTCCAATACACCTCCTTCACGCTGAGGTATAGACATCTGGAGCGTGAGAGTAAAATTAATGGGTGGTCCGATAGTGGCCTGAAAACGAGTGGAACAGAATGCCCACATAGATCTCGCTAAGATAGACTCTAAACATGACTCTGATACTATATTAGAAAGTGATTTTAAGCCTAACTAAACTCCACAAAATCGGCTTGTATGATGAGGTTTGTACCACACTTATATATTATAATTTAGCCTTATCTCTAGTCAATATGAGACTTCCAACAATCTTTCTTGAAATGTTTATTGTTCCAACCCTCAACTTACCTCTTTTAAACATTTCAATTTCTCTTTAGTCAAGTATGGCTCTCATCCATGACTCTAAATGGGTTGTGACCCAATCAACCATTCTCATGAAGAACATTGGTCATAAATAATCCTTTCCAAAATTTACTGTGTACTTTCAAGTAATGCATCACATCTATCTCTTGGTAGTATAATTTTGACATTCCTACACTTTTCTTTATCATTTGCACCATACCATTATGAAACTCTTTCCTTCCCAAAATTGGGATGTATTATAACTCCATTTGTATAATTAATTGGTTTAACTTATTTACTAAAAAAATTTAATACATTCCCATGTCTTTTAATAAATAAAAAATTTGTATTAGTATTGGTATAGTTGACGTTAATAGCGTTTAATGTTAGACACTCACTAACACACAGAAATTGCTATTTACGTTACTAAATTTATGACTATAACATGTAGGCAATAGACATAAAAAATATAGGATAACAATTTTGTAAATAAATGATCAATATTTACATCTATAGGTCAAACATAATTTTGTTTAAGAAAACATATAGCGCCATTGAGTCCTTTATTTATATTCATTTCTTTATTCTACACATAGGTCCTTCATGACACACATATCATTCATGTACTTTGTTGAATATGGAGGTGTTCTACGACAATTTTTTTTTAATTATTATCATTAATGTCAGTTACATCAACAAAATTAAATTAATATTCAAATAGATTTCATTTAATCGGCTCAACTATCTCTAAACTCAATCAATTTTAAAATAAGAACAAGTCAAACACTAAACTGTTCTAGTCAAAATCAATTTTAAAATAAGTGATACATATAGTTGACCTTAAAATCAACACTAGTGTACATAGTATTAGGGTTCACTATATGATGCTATTTCTTAGTTAATGTCAGCTTTTAATTATTAGCATTAACTTTTGGCTGACACTAAACATTTTTTGTAGGGTAATAAATTACATAATGTTAACACTGCTAGTCTCTTATGTTATAAGTTTTCTTGTATTTTTTCTCTCTCACACATGTGGTAAAATATTGAAAAAAATTATGAACAAAATTTTGTGTGAGGGTATAGATTTATGGTTCTTTAAGGATTTATTCTAGTGTATTGTGTAAACTCTCTATGTTACAATAAGAATTTTATTAAAAAAAATTTAGGATATCAAACTAGTAACAAACTCTAAAAATAGTAGAAAAAATAAATCCAGAATATTATAAGAAAGAAATTAGAAAAAAAGAGAATAAGAGAGTAGGAGAACGAGAGAAAGTTGGGTGTTTTGGAATAACCACAAAAGCACTACTTATAGAGTGATGAATGGCCCAAGATGCAGATCTTGCTGAAGAAACTGCCCGAAACGGCTTCGCTAACTCTCGAGTCTTGTGGGAGGAGAATTGACCAAGGAGAAAGAAAAACGTTCATCTAGCAATGTTTCTCAACTTTTTCCAGAACGAGTTTTGCAATACTGTTTATAACAATCTCTCACATATTGCAAAAGATAAAACATTAACTAAAGAGATAAAAAAGAAATATTCTGGATTTCAAATGATGTAATGTATTAGAGTTGATATAGCAAACTACATGAACTAGTTCTAGATTGAGAAACTTAACACACACTGCACTTGGTATAACAAGTTATATGAACCAAAGAACTTGACGTGTGTTAGACATTTATCAATCACAATATTACCCCACAATCCTTACTGTTATCATTGTGATGCACTTAGTAGGTCAAACGTGTGTTCAGTATTCATGGGTACTCTAGAGATCATACCAAGATCATATGAAAGCTGCCCTACTCAACACTCATATTGGTGATTTCATCAAGTGTATGCTACAAATCATACACCACTTGTAAGGAATATGAAAATCATTAAAAGCTTTTTTTAAACTAAAATTCTTTTAGCATATAGAATTTTAATTACAAAGTTTAACCTCTCAATAATGCAGTCTCTAGCACTTTCGCACACCATAGGAATTGATATATTTGATTTAAAATCAAATTAGTGTTATCAAAACTAACAAGTGTGACTTTGTTTTTACCCATATGAACCTTTTTCATGGGATCTCCAATCACAAAGGTTGGGTTACCATCAATTGTTTGTTTGTAAGTGGCTTAAGTCTCATTCTCCTCAATGTTTCTAACATCATATTTCTTCCCAAGGATTTAGTAAGAGCATTTGTTAGATTTCGTTCTGATTTCACATAACCAAGGGAAATAGTTCCACTATTTAGTAGCTACTTTAGTAAAGTGTGTCTCAATTGTATATGTTTGTTCTTTCCAT